>NC_071288.1:41946597-42248263 GCF_943734705.1 Anopheles coustani | reverse complement strand
TGGATGAAGGAAAATGGTACAATAAAGTTGTTATTTTATTGAATGTAGCTAGAGTGGTTTAGCGATGAAAACAGGTTACCCGTCGTGAACAAAAAATAATTGCACGTCTTTCCTGTTTCGATTATTATTAATTTAGAATCGTTTCACAACGAATTCACTCATTTTTTTATTATTTTAAAAACTGAATGTTTTCGAAGGTCTTTCTCCTGCTAATGAATGCACTCATTAATCATGCAATTCCTGTGACAAGGAAGTGTAAAAGTGGCGATTCATTGATAGGAATTCTACGTCTTCGTTACGGGCTGGGATTTTTTCTTTTCATCTGAGAGATTAGATTGTAATTAGTTTCTCTGTTTGCTTCTACTAGAAGAGTATCTTCATAGCATGAAAACTCAGTTAGCATCCCGGGACAATGGCCAGAGGGGATCAAATGTTGCGAAAGATATGTTTTTACACCATTGGCCGGTGTTAGATACAAATACGCAGCTCGAGACGCATCATTTATCATCATAAATATTTAATGGTTATTTGACGTAAAAATAATCATTCGTCACTGACCGTTCCTCAACACGATGCTGTATGTAACTAGGAATATTTTTTTCTTTCGTTTAGCATCTTGGTTTGTGATGGATTTGTTAAAGAAAAACTGATCTTCATTTTTTTCGAGCCGTGTCTGCTTGTTCTACTCAACGGACCATTTTCTCTGTGCTACGCTTCCGGTCTCTCAGCTGGTCGATAAATATTCATCTTCGAAGAACAATATTGACAGACGATCAAAATTCCATTTCAGAGAAGCGATTGCTGACGGCGTCTCGCAATATGTTTCCAAACCAATAAACGGAAATGTGTCATGAGGAAGCATACAAGTGGGAGGATTTTGTAGTTGAGAAAAAAAAACCAGCGGAATGATTTACACTACGGCATGGAACATTTCCCAATACACTTTTTGGCGGTTGATTTTTCATCTGACAGTGAAAGTTGGCCTTCGAAGCCGTTACTTCGTTGAAAGGCACGACAATTATCAATTGGAGTCCAATTGAATAGCTAACAATAATAACTAGTAATCAATTGTTGGGACGTCGTTTTGATCGCTTCTCTGTCCATGACCTTCATTTGACTTAGCTGAATGGTGTCGCACAACAATTGTTTGGGTGAGTTTTTAACGCGATGGTTTTTGTTATTACATGGCGTTTTGTTCCTATGTGTAGCTTCACTTATCGTCTATCACTACGTGCCAGTTTTCCTGGCATTTATGAAAAATAACGGCTATGTTATTGCATGGAAGAGCTTGTTGATCTAGCCCTCCCTTGAAAGCCGTTTGTCTGCCCAAACTATACAAAATCTTAGTGATCTGCTTTGCCCACATACGTTAAGCCTTGTCTAGTGATAATCTATACCACTGCATGAAGACCAGATACACCTTTCGTCTTCCGAATGGCAACAAAAAGGCTAAAGAATCGCATTTTTTAGATCTATGTTCAAGGGATTTGTTAAAACGACTCTGCCGGCAAAACGATTGCTGCTGAGTGTAGAAAAAGTATTTTTCCATTGGAATGCAATTAACGTAGATAAAATTAATGTCCTGTATGTCTACTAAGTCTTTTTTCCTTCTACAAAACGGGGCTGATGGAATTCCATTGAAAAATGCTTCCTTTTTTAAACATTCATCAATTTTGCATTGGTAGTGTTAATGACCAGCAAACAAATAAATCACTAAATGTTGGCCTTTACATACATTACTGAGAAACATTCATTATAGTGCTGCAGATTTAATTTAGTTGAATTTATTTAAATTCCGATTATGCAACACCCACTGATATTAGAACAGTTCCGAATATGTAACACTCTTACCAAATTAAGTTAGTTACTTTTTAGTAAAAATGCCATCTTGTTCATTTTCCATAACAGAACATACTTATATGGACTAGAAGCAGCACAAAAGCGACTAAATAAATTTCATGGTCTGGCAGTGTTGAATCTCCTTGCACATGCCTGCTCAAATGTTTATCCATAAATCACAATTATACCCGATAATTCTTCTTAAAATATGTGCTTTGTCTACACACTCCCAAACTTTGAACGTTATGAAGCACCGAAGGAGCTTTCAGCATAAAACGATTAGCAGCAACGTGTATGAAAAAATGTGAGATGCACACACACAAATCACTCGTCACACTGGTGTTGGTGTCGGTTTTGATTAACGCTTGGGTGGTAAAACTTTTTCCCCGTTATTCGTTATGGTTCCACTTTTGGAAATGAATTTTCAGTAGAAAGAAAACTAGCCAACTCGCTAAGTCGTCGTACTTCTTTTGTGCAAAAATTCCAACCACAAGAATCCGTGATTCGTGTATGGAAACGGATTAGACGAAACTTGAACCATGGCCGACTCAACGGCTACCGACTGGACAATCCGTTGCAACTGAGCAACGGCCAGGACAATCGGTAGCTGCAATAAAACCTAAAATATGTGACTAATGCAAAGCCCGCCCATTGCAAAATTGCACAATGCAAGCGTTTATGCTGCCCGGTTCGTCGGACTACACGCGTGGGCTTATGACCGAGAGATGCCAGCTTATGTTGATTCCATGGCCGTTCGTTGGCTTGCGGATTGCTATTCCCATAAGATGACGGTATTTGAGGATATGTAAATGAAGGGAGGTGTGAAAAAAATGGCTTTGATTGTTTTGAAGGATTAGGTTCCGGTGGCGAGTAGTTTTGTGAATTTTATGTGAATAATTCATGCCAACATTTTGCGTCCAGTTCGCCATCGGGTTCAGAATTTTTGGTTCGTTGGATTTGTTATGTCAAACTACATACAACGTTGGATCCATAACCGAATTTCTCTCTGTGAAAAGGGACAGGAAGACAAGAGTAAACGAAAGGAGTGTTTTAAAATATAGCATCTTAGAAGCATCTCTTACGAGTGAGCTTTTCGATGCCTCCTTTTCCGCACGTTGTTTTCATGAGGAAACAGAAGGAAAAGTTTTACATTTAACGTGCAGCACTGAAATATGGGTAATACATATTTATGACATTGCCCAGATCGGTTACCAAGCACACTTGGCAAGATTGTTAAGGGTAGATATCAATAAAATGAAATATGAAATTAGACATTCGAATTACAAGTGTAAGACTGTTATGATAACCCCAAAAAAACTTGAAAATTTTCACACAAATGTTAATGTCTAAGATAGTTTATAAGCTTTAGTGTTACCATTCTCTGAAAGTAAGACTTTATTGCATTATGCGAATAAATATATACATTTAAAATATATAATAAAATAAAACAAAACCTAAGCATGTCCTGGGCATAAACAGGGAGCCCGTTTTGTAAAACACACCCTTGCCTAAGGAAGCTAAGCTTCTCTTCTACACCCAGAAACAAGGGAAACGGTATTCGTCCTCCAATTGTTCAGTTTCATAACCTGCCCGAAACGCCTGTTCAAAGTTCAAACTTTTCGCAACATGTACGAGTCCATGTCAAGCAGCCCAGCATGTTTCGACCAACGTCTGCATTACGGCTTTGGAGGAAGCACGATAAAAGTGTGCTACTTCCTTCGCACCAGCAAACGATTTTCACAATGGCAACGCCATTAGCAACGATGGCAAGGAGGTTAAGCGAAGGTCGGGATCTCACCTGACGCCCGAGGGCTGCATGTGCAGCGCAATGCACCTCATTGCACGAAGCGCTCTGATTTTCGGTTGAAATGTTTAGCAGTTGCTGCCTAAATGTTTTCCCCGTGTTCGCTGCATGCCGTGATGCACCGGATTTGGGTCTTTACGAAAACGGAAATGGTGTCACTGTGTCGCTTTGCAACAGACCGTAGCTTTGAGATTCTTCTACAGTCAAAGTAAGGTAAGTTTAGTATTTATCAGTTAAAGTAACCTTGAAATTTATCCAACCCAAGAACGCTACCGAAAAGTGCATAATCTGACAACTTTAAATACCGTTTTGAATAAAAATCACACAGTAAAATGTCCATTTTCATCATCCTACATTTCAGGTTATCCAGAAATTTGAGAACAGTGACCATAAAACCTTATGTAATACGATTGGAAGACTCTGAGAAATATTGTCAAGGTATTTGAGTGCAATCTTCAGTTTTCCCGTTTTCATTCAATTTAGTTCCGTACTTAAAAGTGCAAGATTGTGAGCGTACATGTCGTTGCTGAGGGAAAAGACCAGCATAAGTAATGGAATACAATTCTCTGCTAAAAAGTTGTAGCCAATTGTCAGCGGACCGTGAAAAACGATTGTGAAAGAAGTTCTCAGCACTCTAAACGAAAGACAAGAGACATTCGTTCACATTCGAAGGAAACAATGAGCAAACGTTTGTCCCAAAGTGCCCAAAAGAGCACAACCAGCCATAAAAGAGAGTAAAGCTTTCGAAGGAAAAACTATGTATTTTTACGACGGTCCGCTGTGCGAGTTGATAGTAGAAGCAATCAAATGATCATTGTTATGAACTATCATAAAACAAATTGAAGCCGTTTTGTAATGAACAGGGTAAAAGTTCCGTAGTGCACAATTTTCCACAATGTTCCACGATCCTTTTGGAAATGATCTTGTTTGACGGTATGAGTTGCATTTGAGCAAAGGCAGCTCCCTTACCGGCGTAGAACACGAAATGAATCTACTACTACTTCCATGCCTTGCTAGATTCGGTAGAGCAGCAGAAGAAATAAAACAGATACTGGGAAAAGAACATCTTGACAAATCATACATGACGTTGCTAATGATCAAAAAAAGGTACGCCGTTCTGTTTGGTTTTGAACCCTCACCTCGGCTAAAAGAGAAAACGGGAATAACAACAAACCAATCGGAACATTGGGTATTCCATTGTCCATATGGACGTCTGATTGTCTATTTCTTTTTTCTTTCACGACTAGAAAAACCGTGCTACCACCTTCTTCACACATCCTCGTTTGAGAAATGCCTTAAAGCTTCGCCGGGGATCCATGGAATTCGAACCAGCTCCCAGAGTGTCACGTTACATATGTAATAACAATTTAGCACACGTTACATCGAGGCGTTTGTCTGCACCCCAGCTTGCATGTTCTTGTTCGTTTTCCTACACCTGTGGAGATGATGGAAGACGGTATAAACATTCAGATTCACCAAACCTTTTAATTCAATCGAACCGTTACGAAGGGAAGAAGTGCTCTGCATTTAATCTATTATTTAAAAAACAAAAGCAAAATAGTGTGGATTGAAGTTTGAACAAAGACATGCTCTAAAGCTGAGGCTTCAGGAATTTATGGATAAATGGGTTTAGGAATATTGATGCGCGGATAATTCATGAGTTTGAAAATAACTTCTAAAGGCTTATGCATTTGAAAGAAAAGGACAAGAAAACCTTATTCTAGTACGTCAGAGTTTTACAAATTATCGTGCTTTCTTTTATGCCTTTTCAATAACTTTGCAACAGTTCAGCTCAACGTAGGATGCTAAAATAACTTAAGTCCATACTTTAGAGACGATAATCCATCGTTGACCTTTCAACTGCATCTGATCTCAAACTGAAGAACATAAATGGGATCTGAGCGGAGCGGAGTTCAAAAACATTACACGTCTCAAAATTCGCACAAGCATCTTTTGCATCTGGAATATAAAACACCCAGTGTTTGAAAGATGGTTTGAAAATGTGGAAATGAGTCCCAAATGTTATATAGCTGTGTGTATCTCAAAAGTGCGTCTGTGATAGAGTGTTTTCCCACATATTTCCACACAGTTTATGGAGGAGAAACACGTTCATCTGCCGGTAGAGACACACTGACAGAGGATGAACATTGTCACGCACTTCGTGAGACACGGCGCAGACTCCACGAGGATGAGAAGTCACACTGGCGAATTGGATGGTGCCGTGAATAATTCCTCACGTTGGAAAAACGAGCTCCCGAAGCCCCTCACTGTTTGTGGATGTCCTGAGATGCCTACTCCGGAGGCTGGAAGGTCAGTTCTGGTTCATGTGGCACTGAGAGCGGGCGTCCATATTGGGTGCAGTGCATCTAGAGGTTTTTCAAAACGAATTTTCAATTACGGTGTATTGAACGGAGCTTCTTCGTTCAAAACAGTTCACCAAACAGCTGTACCAGTGTTCGTTGGGGAGATTGCAATCGCATTATCTAGCCCTGTGCGGTTCCAGCTGATTTGCTGAGTTTTTGTTCCGGCAGAAAGGTGAACAAGATCAATCAATTTGAAATATCCTGTGGAGACGTGCGCGTTTAGTGCCGAACTGTGCCTATCAACGCAGTGCTGGTTGTGTAGCATCTCGTTGGTAATCGGATAAGAGTGCCATAACACACTAGCTGACCCTACGGGGGGCCTCGATTCATATAACACTCGTCGCACTCAAGGTTCGTTTTAGGCGTGTAAATGTTCCACGAGAGAACTTTCACACCTCATACAAATGGCTCGGTAGCACTTAGTGATGGAAAGACGCTCCGCAGGGAACCGTCAACACTTTTTGAGGTAGCATCTGTGGGTGTGTTCGAATGGCGGTGGAAAACAACGTTCTCACCATTCACATACCCCATGGTCGATACCCTACACGCTTGTGTGGATGTTCAATTGTGTGTGGATAACGAAGGGTAGTGGAAAAATGATAAGGCTTTCCACGACGACCGGTGAAAACGACGCACTGTTCGCGAGGACGTTTGACTCGGTGACAACATGAATCGCACCTTTAGTGGATAATGGAAATGAGTTTTGTGCTGCTGTGTATTCCATGAGCTTCGGTTCCATTCACTTTAAGGAAAATGGTAAGTTTTGTGGTGTGTACGTGGAAACTGTTTGCTATGAACATGTTGTAGTTCTGAGAGCATCTTTTGCAAAACTAAAAAAATTCAAAAGAGAACTAATTATTTTGAGTTTACGAGTGGTTAGCTGAATAAATAATGATTTGCTTTGGAAATTGATAATCAATTCCAAAGAATATATGTGATTTGTGTCTTTGGAAATTGATAATCATTGATGGAAATTGATAATTCCAAAGAATAGTGTCGAATAGTTTCATTTTAACCTGCCATAATTGCTGAAATTGAGCTACTAGTGATTTCCGAAACCATTTGTTTAATGTCTTTCAACATTTTTGATATAGTAAAAACTAGTTATTCAACATAAGTGCAATTTTATGTTGTGCCTTTATTTTTCTTATCTGTGGTTGTACATTCTATCTGCGTGCAATGCGTGGATGTGTTCACTTGAATATTATACAAAGTAGAGTCAGTACAACCGTTGACTCAAGTTTATGTCTTATAGTTACATTATCAAAAATAACCTGCTTTCTTCTTGCAATTTAACGAAAGGAAGTTTTCTTGCAAAAACTGTTATCTTGGTGGGGATCAGCATGTTTTCCTTAGGTTGTGGAATTATACGTTTAATTAAAACATAATATACCTTTGAGCTCCATGTATCGTGGAAACATCGTGGGCCCAAACAACGATGTGCTAGCTTAGAACGTCACGTACAGGCCAACACCGTACGAAGCGTGTGCTCGCTGGATGAAGTTATAAACTTTTATTCAAGGGATTTATCAACTTAACCCATCTCATGAAACCAGATTGAGTGGTTGTTTAGTGCCTTTTTTTTTATTCCTGCCATGCTTCATTTTTACCCATGCAGGACAAATAGTATGACAATCATTTGCTGCCTTGAGTGCTTAAAAAATGGCGTAACTTGCTTGCTTTGCAAGCTTTTGCTTTGAAAATGTTGGCATTTAATTCACAAAACACTTCGATTTCAAATATCGTCAAATAGGGGGAAAACGGACAGCTTTCTGGACTGAAGAATAAAATTAGATTTTTCAAGCAACCAGCATGAGAAACTCCGACGAAGTTTCAGCTCACCAACGATGTAAATATGGAGAAAAATCAACTGGACATAGCTGCCGGCCGCATTAAACGAGTGGGAAAACAAACAGTAAACAAAGCTGTTATGGTTAATGAAAAAAAAACACACACACACACACACACATAGAACAGACTAAACGACGGGAGTATTTTTATCGAACCGTGGTTGTTTGGATACTCTTTTAATTTTCTATTTTTTCGCAGTTGTTTTCCATTTCCCCCAAGGATCAATGCGCTGGCAGAATTCAGGCTATGGTTAGCCATATTCCTTCATCTCCTACGTCCAAATGGCTTCGGGGTTCACTTGTGTCGGACAGGATGGCATGAAATTTTTTTTTCTTGTTTTGACCGAATCGACAAACCACACCGGTTAGAAGAAGGGAGGGTGCAGGAAGGTCGTAAGCAACACCTCACTGGAAAGGCGTGCTGGGTTTCACTCGATTTCCCAGGCCTTTTTTGCTTTTCTTCTCAAGCTCAGTATGCTTTCCATCGTCAGTGGCAATCTAATGTTGGCTAATGGATGATTTAAAAGTTTCTCTTGCATCAAATCAAGTCGCAATGGCGTAAGGCATTGCGCTCGTCCACCGAAGGAAGGTGAAACATAACGAAAAAAAGAAACCAAGTTCCAACCACCGTCCTTTGCCGAACCGTCACCTCGTTGGTGTTAAAGCAAAACGGCAACTAAAGATGAAGACGAAGACGTCAAGGTGGGCAACGTTTACATCGGTAAAGCCGACCAACCTATGTGGGTCGTGCGCGTGCCTTCGTGCCCTTTGGGCACGGAGCAATTTTAATTAAGTGAGCCGTCTTTGCCCAGAAAGGTGTCAGCTTTAGCCCCTTGCGTAGAAGGTTGACCCGATGCTTGAAGCACGCCTTCTCAACTGTCGGATTGAGGTGTGCGTGTGTTCCAGTGATGTACGGTGTAGGTGTTTGGATATTTTGAAACACAACAAAACACAGGAGCTTTCATAACAAGAACCGGCGAGGGTTGGTGCACGGGATAAGTGCGACCGGATGATGTTTGCGGATCAGTGAACTTTAATAAATCAACGGTAATGGAGTTGTGACCTGCTGTGCCTGCGGTAAATAAATTTGGCGACCACATTACCAACCATTAGCCCCCATTATTAGCCTTTGTTGTGCAGTTAATTATATTGTTATTTACATCAAAATAGACACTGACTTCTTAGAAACGGTCCCATCAAGAGGCGTTGTGAATAGGCGATACTCTCTGGGATGGATGAATATTTTTTCCACCTTCAAAGAATGATCCCGTGGTGTATGTTTTGTAAGCATTATACAATCACTATTGAAGATACTAATGGATGCTTTCCGTCGGTGATCAGCGTTTTACTTTTTCACACCGAACCGAATCCAGGGGCTCATTCTTGGCAAAGTGCCAAGATTTTTTCTTTTCTCTATGCGCTTTCTTCTGTTTAATGGCCTTTGAAAGAAACCCACCAGTCATACAGAACGAAGAATGGCGCTGGCATTTCTAAAACTTTCATGGATCCCCGGCTGCTGTGGGACTATCGTGTTGGCGTTGACCATTTATCATTATCAGCATCCGCCGCGTGAACGCAGAGATTCGCAAGGATCCCCACTGTGGGAGTTGGGAAGCATCCTTTTACAGCTATGTCTTGTTCTGCTGTCTAGCTGCAGCTGCGTTCGCGTAAGCTGTCCGGAGAGACAGCTCATAGACATTAAATATTTCACCAATCCTGCGTTGCTGCTATTCATGAGAATTTTTTTTTCTGCTTTATTGTCCCCGATAGTTGATGGTGGTGATACACTAGTCCGGTGCATGGAAAGAAACCGTTCGCGACGACTTGCCATTCGAATGCGAATGGAACGGAAATCATAGCATTGTGGATAACGAAAATTTATGGTGGCGATTTATTTATGAACGCCTTCGTCCACCAATCAGCGGAAGAAGATGCTGTCGATGCACACTTTCGGAGCCCTTTTTGCCCCGGTGGAAACTCTTCGTTTGATTCCGTCGGTATTGCACCGTTTCCAACGAGACGGTTATAAATGAAAGTCAACGAAGCTCTTCATCTTTTCAGCTATTGAATTTTTGTGGTGTTGGTGCTATTTCAACTAAGTAATTGTTTATGGAGGTTTTTCACCAGGTTCATTCTAGGAGGTTGTGGTGGCAGAAGAAATGCTGCATCAAAAATAATTTAATGCTGAATAAAAGAGGCGCATTACAAGAAAACTCATGTGGCTATTTTAAACAAGAAGGACAGTTATTCCTAAATTTGTTGCAATCACTTTAACATAATGTAACAACATTTTGCACATAAAAAAGTTGGTTTTACATCCTTCTTGAACTTCACCCTGATGCATAACAATAAACCACACCACAGCTGCATTGAAACTAAGGAAAAATTTACACCTTCACACCACAAACCGTCGGCAGCAAACGATGTTTCGAAAGCACCAAAGTGACGGAAAAAAATGGTGGCGATAAATTACTCGGCGTTTCGTACCGGTAGGAACATGTGGAGCGAAAGCTCTCACGGAGTGGCCAAACAAATAGTGGAAATTATGAAACGAGTTTTTCAGAAGCCAACGCAAAACAGCATCGCACCAATGACGTGGGGACCTCTGTTGGCCGGATTCACAACGTTGTAGTGCTGACACGACGGGCTGGCCAAGTGGAGAGCAAAGTTTCCAAAAAGTGGTAAAGAAAATAAATGCAATACAAAGAAAACAAGGGAAAAACCATGCACTACGGAAAGAGGTGAGCATAGCTTTTACGAGGCAAATGGTTGTTTCAGCAATCAACCAACGACGAACGTGTACCAGGAAGTAAGAAATTGTACTTCCTGAACCGGCAAAAGCCTTTTTTTGCATTTCAAAGCAGAACACAGTGAGCAAAACTGGACGTTTTATGCTTATAGTGGCATACAACACATGATGGAAACATGGAACTTTGAGCGAGATAATGTGGATAATGCAAACGATTTTGTGTTGACATCGCGGGGCAGCTTAAAGCATCAATGCAACAGAGTCGCACTTGTAACCGGTGTATTCTTACTAGTCATAATGATCGGTAAGCATAGTTTATCTGTTAAAAGTTTCTGTCAAACACTGTGTGTTTAAGTGAAACCTCAATTTTCCCAGATTGCAACTATATTTTTCACGAAGAAAGAATTAAGAATCTAACCGAAAGTAAAGGCATAATGCAAACTTCGTCGATGGGTCTTCATATACAACCGTTTTTATGAATCCCACGCAGCAATTATTTCCAAGTTGTTCCCGCTCCAGATGCGAAATGTTTCGTTTTCCAAATTCTCTCTCGGACCCCAAGGGACACCGACAAAAACAAAAACACTGGAATGCCTTCCAGCGCTAGCATGTTCTTTCTCTATTAGTGTGAATTTGCTAAGCTTTCGTTCGCACTCCCCGGGTGCTCGTTCCGGGACCATGCCATGAATATTCGTTCGAGTAGACAAGATGTAACCGATAAAAATGCGATTTTCTCACGCAGCATTTGGGAAAGAAGAAACAAACCCTCGTTAATTTTATGCCGACGGGAAAGTTTTGCCAAATCGCCCTTTGTTCGCATCCCACATGCACATTTGAATTGGCCGTTTTTGATGCGCCTTCGATGTTGCTAGCAAAAACCAAACTTGATAAAAACCAAACTGAATGAATTTTCGTTAAATTGTAAAAGTTTTTAAATATTTCAAAAGAGTAACTGACAGGTAACTTGTGTATTCACAGGACAGGAGTAATTGACAGGTAACTTATTGCACATTTGAATTGGCCTTTTGGGATGCGCCTTAGATGCTACAAGCTATATTTTATAGACCGGCGAAATGTTGCTTAACTTTTTTAGCTGAACTTCTACTTTATAACTATGAAATATATCATCGCATGATATTTTAGATAACATTTCTACAATATAACACATGTTTTCCCACCCCTTGAGACCCCTTGAATGTAAACACCAAATTTGTGATTCAATTGACATAAAAACTATCCGATAGTTGAAAAAACTAGAAGAAAGCAAGAAAGAAAACGTCTGCTGCGTATCGTTTCGAACAGCGACTATAATCGGACCAAAATAACCGTCTTATAAAACTGCGATGAGGATTTCCACCCTGCTAGGATATGTCTCATTGACCCATGGATAGAAACGGATTACTTCGGAGCTTGTTCCGTCCGTAAAGTAAGTCGGCGAACTTTATCTCTTTCTGGTAAGCAAAGAACGATGGCGTTTAGTTTTAAGCGGGTGATGGCTGATGGCCGAACTTATGCTTCGGGTTATTCGGACGAAACGTATCCTTTATCAGTGATGTTATTTGCTCATGCTTCCATTTGGGCACTATGAATGATCGAATACTGCGGAGCGTAGCAAAAGGAACTTCAATATCCGGCTCAGGAAATGGTATAAATTTAACAGCACTTGGGCTTTCGTTGATTTCTACTGCCATCGGGAAAACGGACACGGATTTTGTTGTACGGATGTCTCAAAAACGTGCAATGGCAAAGTTCACCTCAGAGATACCCATGTTAAAAAGATGGTCGTAGGGTCATTTGTGAAACCCTATCCTCCTCGAGCTTGCATCGTGATTAGAAGCACGTTAGTAGATAAGCCAGAACATAAGTAATAAATCATGCCAAGGAGTCGCCTAGCTTTGGAAACCATATTTCAGAGGTCGTTTGGTGCCAGCTTTATCTGGTACGTTCATCAAGAAAACTAATTGGGTCTCGATGGTTAGCAGGTAGACAGTTTAGGGGCCACCTTACGGCAATTCTTCGTTATCTACCATCTTCAGGATTGTTTTTGTTTGTTTACCGTTTCACTCGTTCTACCGAACGGTAAAGGAGTATGTTGTTAATTTGTCTGAGCTACTCTTAAGAGGGGGATATAAATTTTGACAAAGACTCGAGAAAATGGTAGAATATTTAAAATTTATTTGATTAAACTTTCCTAAATAAATGTATAAAAATCATAAATGATATAGTTCAACCAATTTGCATTCTATAAGAGGATTTCAACCATTTCTGTGAAATAATTTCTGATGAGTAATTTGGAATCAATATTGAAATTTAAATTTGCACATCGTTCTACTTTTATGTTGGATGGTTGATCTGACAAATGTCTTGAAAAACAGTGCTGAAATTAACATACAAAATTTATTCAGTTTATTGAATGTTCAAAATAGATATTAAATTTAGTCCACATATTATTGCACAAGTTTAACAAGATAATTCTTAAGGTAAATAGAGCCCTTATCTTATATGAATTGCAAAAACATTATAAAATCCGACCATAAATAAAATTCCACCTTCAATGGATGCTTCAAGAGATATGACACTGAATAACAATTGATGCTTATAATTTTTTCGCATAGGTTGAACTGTAGGAACACAACTTGGCTAGAAAAACAACAATGAATGTAACAGCGTCGGTTAAAGAAATCACGCTACAAGCTGGCATTTTTGAACTCGAAATAAAATTGTCATTAAATGAGGTTGATTTCATATGCAAAAACGGCAATGGAAAGGATTTTCACAGCTTAGGAATTGATTGTATTGTTGGTAGCATTGTTCAAAACATAAGCTTTTCCATTAACCGTAAAACCATTTGCAATTACCAATGATATTTTGTCTAAATAGATGCAATGGAACCGCCATATTTAGCTTGAGGAATTATGAGATAGAATCCGGTACTTATCTTTTATTACCTTTCACTCGAATCATTTCAGAGATGTGTAAAAGATGTCCTACAAGGTGATACCCATCCAGCTTCCATCCCAAGGTCTAGAGAATGTTGATAAAAGGAACCACTTTAAAACTTATCTCTTCCCCATCTTTCTTTTCCCTATTTGTAGAAGTACGAGAGCAGGCGATGTTACCACGGAGGATTTACCTTATTCTAAACAAATCACCTCAAACAGTAATATCCAATCTCCTACAATGTTATTGTCCTCACCAACGACCTGACGGATGGCGGAACTGCCGTGGCCGTCCTCTTTGGCCGTGTCGGCTGAGAGTCTTGTAATCCAAAATGTGATATCGGCCGCAACGGACACGTCGACACGTCGACACGTCCACATCATGAATCCACGGTGGAGACCACCGGCGGGTTCAGTAACGACTACGTACGCGATGGCTTCCGGCGCAAGCTCCATCACCACCGCGTCGGGTGGAAGCGCTGGAGCATACACCACGTTTCGACCAAGTAAGTTTGTGTTCGAGAGAAGGGTGTAATTTAAGAGAATTGAACCACGAAAAACTTGGAAAGCTTAAAAATCCGCTATATCAATAAGCTGATTAATTAACTCCGCCAGGTGACGCTGGAAGAAATGGATTTAGCAAAAACTAATTTAATAACGACGCACAATCGATTAGAAATATTGTTTTGGGAAAAGCGTTAGGCATGGCCAGGCTTGCTTAACCAGTAGTTTTATTTTACATCTACTACGGCCTGTATGCGTAACTGATTTTACCAACTTCACCTTCCATTTCAGCATTGGCGTCTCTAGAGGACATGAGATAGTTGTGCACCTATAAAAAGAGTAACATCGACTTTGGAAAATCATATAACGTGGTTTCTGCGAACCAGTATATAAACATGATGACGAATTTGGTCAGGATGCTAAGTGAAAGAATAGTTTGAGGAACCATTTATGGTTTATTTAGTTCTGCAATCTTTATTTGCCACTAAATCAATCTACCTGAAAAAGCAGTTCAACAGCTCATCTACGATGTCCTGCTTCATGTAGATGTACAAATTTGACTGTTATTTCACGCCTAACAGAGCAATTGCATATACAATTTTTCGAATGAAAGTGTGTGCACCAATAATAGTGCCCAGTTCAGCTTGCTTAAACCTTTTTAACTAGCTTCTAATTGTTTTCTATGTTTGCATGTTTGTTTCCTCGATTTTATTCAAAAGTTACTGAGTTCAAATGTAAATTTACTTCACCAACGACGATATCTACTAGATAAATATACTCGCGGTTTGCCAACGTCTATGAATCAAAATTTAATTCTTATTTGGCAAGTCAGACTACCTCGGGTCCAGTCTGAGTAGGATGTAATGTGTACTGAAAAGCCTATACAATGACAATTTCACATGAACGCATTCAACACATATACAAGAGAACTTATTTGTATATATACGAATGGTTGGAGGACTCCCAGAAGTGCCCATTCGTAAACAAAATTGATCGGATTGGATTTTTACTCTTGCTAGTAAGAAAACTAGATGCTCATTTGTAGCTGCTTTGCACCGGCAGAAGTTCCCACCACAACGTTATAACGCGTAAAGTAGATTTTGAACGCAACTTTTGCAGGTGAACATATCAATGATATAACTTAAAAAATAATTTTGTGATGTGCACGAGACGGCACTGCATTTCAGTAATTATACAAACTTTACCTGACGTGCGACATAGCCGAGTCTTCCATTCGATGTCTTATCACAACAAGCATAGTCAAGAGCGTTACTAGGGTCCATTTTAGGCTGGGCTAGGCAGGTTGGCCAATCGAATCTTTAATGTGTAGGCGCTCCCTGATGAAAATATTTCTCTGGAATCTGAGAGTAAAACAGTTCGTTAATAATTTAGTTTCCAGTGAATCACCGATGATTTGGTTCGTTTCACCTTCCACGTATCCTCACTTTCTTGTCCCCACAGAACCCGCCGTCCGGATAGTGGACGCAATGGGCTACGAGTTCTACAATCGGTACTACAAACTGGGCAGCACGTTTGACGGCACCAACACCCTTCTGCCAGAATCTTCCTTCGGAAGGAAGAGACCAAGCAGCGATGCAAGGACCACCGAGGAATCTTAAAGATAATAACAAACTGACCGACGCCACATAAAGAGGGTTGATTAGCTGGGCCAAGGATGGCGCCGAGCTGCCGAAGGATGTCAAGATGAGTTTTAGGTAAGTTTCATCCCTCACGTTGGTAAGGGATGTGTGATGTGATGTGTTTGTGGGCATGTTGATATAGTTGGAATGTGTTGAATCTACTATAAAATATAAATAAATAATAATAATAATTATCTACTTCCAGGCCAGGGAATAAAAATCTACTTCCAGGCCTATTCAATATGCTCACCTTGGTGTTCCCGTATTTTGTGCGGAGTCATTTTTGGTCGTTCAATTTCCATTGTACGGCATTTCGCGAAAAAAAGTAGTACAGGTTTGAAATTTTCATAACTTGATTGTTACTGTTTATACTACCAAACATTTTAGTTTCCGGCTGACGCCACTAGAGGCGCCACAGTAGCGCGCTTTCCTTGGTTCAATGTAGTTACGGTCATGCTTTATATGTATGTAAAATAATCATTATGTGGCATTATGCCGCATGGCACATCCTGCTATTGCCTTTATCAGAGTTAGTCCATTTGTAATGATTTCTAAAAAATATAAAATATCCATAAATTATGCTGAAAGATAAATAAATCATAAAAAAAACACACGGACCTTTGGTAAAACTTTAGCTCGTTGCTACGGTGCGAACGAATTTAATGCCAATTTGACTTTAAACATTCGCCAGAATGTATTGCGACTCACATTCACATGGGATTCCGCTAACACATCCCTCAAATCCAGTGCCGTCCAAATCCTTTCATCACAACAGACGATTTGTTGGTCGGCAACGGGCATCGAATGAAAATTTGTCCACATTTCACAGAACCGAAGCCACATAACTATGCATCATTCGCATTGTTTCTCGGCCTCAATCGGATTCATCACGCTTCCATGCGGCCATTATGACGTCCTTTCCGTACGATGCTCTAACATAGTATTCTCCATTCGTTTACAGCAGAACCAAGAAGTGACTCATAAGCCGCATATCGATCCTGTAAGCGAGCCGTATTCACAATGGCTTCTACAACTGCATCGTCGCTGGCAAGCAGAGTACGTCGGCCCAGGTGCAGGTCCTGAACGGTTCGTATGCTTAATGCGATTAGTATTGGGCCTGGGTCAAGTGATAATGAAATGTTATTGTAGAGCATAACTCTGGACATCGAACTTGGACTAACACCAAAATAAGTTTATTTTATCGAAGATGAGTGAGACTGTGCCTTTTGCTAGAAACGGTATTTTCTTTAAACGTGTTATTTTTCGACTGTCATAAAAAGGTTTCAACAAAGACTTGGAACGCCTCTTTTTATTTACAAAAACTTATTCTAGTTGAACTGAAAAGTTATATGATCAGCTAAATCTTGTTAGGTAAAATAAAAGGGATAAGAAATTTGTAAGTTCAAACTCATCACCAAATATTTACACCACAGAAAGAAACTTACTAAAAACCAAACTAAATGGATTTTTCGTTAAATTGTGTATGTCGCCACAAATGCCTCTTCCATTTCAAAAGGTTCTCCGAACAAACTTTTTTAAATATGTTTAAAGAGTAACTAACAGGTAACTTATGTAATCTTTTGATTGTAGCAAAAGTTTTCGCTTTTTTCAGCAATTTTTTCGAGAGCTTTCGCAAGCAATCTGCTAGAGTTCAATTGTTGGCACAGCAACATTTCATTATTCACACCACAGGACAAGACGATTAAAGCAGGGATGCTAAAGAAATGCATGCTGTATTCGTAAAACAAATAAATTTGAACTAGTCGGTCGGGCATTTCCCGAGGGAAATTTATGCCATGAAATGAACCAATGAAAACCAAACGCACAGATTCCTTGCACGTCACCGACTATCGTCTATCCTGAGAAGATAGTTTGGCTTTCTGTATCAGAGACGCGGAAGGTATCTGTTCAAGAACATGAAAGAAATAAATTTCTTGAAATTGAAAGACTTTTGTGAAATGTATGAAAACCGAGATGGGGTAAGTTATATTATTGTCATAAATAAAACAAATATTCTCCCAAAGCAATAGTGCTAGAAACATTAACTCGCGTAGTATGTGAGAAAATACTTTCAAGGAATAAATAATTTAACCCTGATGAAAATTTAAAGCTACAACCTTTTGCAACATTTTTATTTTTGGTTTCCCATCTCAACATGTATGGGTTCAACCTTTCCCATTACTACCCTTCAAGTTAAGCAACTACTGTCAAGAAGCATATTCATATACTCATCGCATACTCACGGCGTAATGGCTCTGCCTCTGCAACGACAGCAACAGTTCACCATGCAAATAAATAACTTCATCTTCGAGGCGTAACTCAATCTGCTAAATACCTCTTTGTATTCTCATCGCAAGAACAGATTTAAACTTCCTTTACGAAACGACCCTCACGTTTATATTTTTTTCACTGGCTTCTTTCGTTACAAACCGACAAAAGAAAAAATAACATCAAAGGTTAAGCTGGTTCCGTCTGATTGAATTTGAAACGATTACGAAAACCGACAGCTTATTTGTTGTCTTGGAAAAGTTTGCTTGATGTGGGTTCGGTTCCTTTCAAGTTAGGGTCTAGGGCAATGTCGGTGCAACCGGCGCGACTCTTCGTCAGCCAAGATATTTTTCAAGTCATTGCTTGACAGTTTATTTCCTCGATGAACGCGTTGGTTGGCGTGGTTGTGGTTAAATATGTGAACTCATTGTGTTGTTTGCTGAAAAAATATGGTTAACCAATACATTTGCCCCAAGTGTTTCATAATTTTGATTGAAAAGGTTTGACTAAATAATAGAAACGAATCAGACAGCATGTAGAAACGGATGGTCGATAACGCGCATAGCAAACGCTCTGTATTGCAGCACGGGGAAGCAGCAGAAAGGATCGGTACCACTCGACTACAAAAACTATGCATGCTTCTGATAAGACTGTAATGGAATTCATTTGAATATTCAACCGGCAGATACCGAGCAGCCGGAGCCGTTTCGCATTTCCTTACGCTAGGAGGAATGCTTTAATTTTGCTTTTACTTATCGTTTCGAAAGGCTTTTTAATTACTCTTAATCCTGAGAAGCTAGGCTAATTCAATACGGCTGATTGAGAGTTCGCGATAAAACGAACGGAACACAGACCGTGAACGCCGTGGAAACCTCATACTTCCTCGGGTCTGTCCGCGAAAGTGACTTTACCCAGCCAACCGGAACAGGAGGTAAGCGACTCTAAAGCGTTATGAATGCGCTCATTCAGTCTTTTGCGTCGAGTTTACTTCGACAGTTTTCCATAATTCAAACGAGACTGTTTTACCCATTCAACTTGTGCCGATGATGCAGAAAAAAATCCACTTACATAAAAATGGACGAACGTCTGAGGGTTGAAATATGATACCAACAGAAAAAATACATAACCGTCCTCCAAAGGCGTTATTATGCTGTTCACTTTGTTTACCTTCTGAAGCGAAAACTCTGAAGTGTTAGAACTTTAGCCATACAAGCGGATGCTCGAGAAGGTGTTTGAATGGGTTTGTTTGTCATTAGGTGGTTTTCCTGAACATTGTTTTGATTATCTTTGCTGAGCAAAATCTTGTCATGAGTGAGCTTAAGAGCACTTAGCCAAAGTTATGCGTATGTGCAAAACTGTCTATATCATTTCAAGTTATGTAGTCTCTGTACTACAGATTGCATGCTTCATATTTAAGGAATACACAGAATGATTGAAAATCCACCAAAATAGATCGGTTTATTATAAGCACTTTTCCCAGAATCATCAATATTATTTCTGCCTTGTTGTTGAGTTTTACATGAAAAGTTTGTTTTAAGAAGGACCATTGAGATAGAAAGTTAAGGAATTTACGTTCCATTACTCATGATTGGTCAAACAACCAATGTTGTCTCGTTGCGTGAACAAAAACTTCCCATTCTACTGCTGAAATGTTCACTATCAACGTCAGCATAGAATCGACCTATGTACTTAAGTGGTAACACACCACTGAATCAATGGTGGCAAAGAATTTAGTCCAATTAACTGCCATTTATGACTTTCACATGATGTTACATAAAGAGTTGTCTTATTGTTTTGTATTTAAGACGAGTTCAACTTAAATGCGTTACGAGGTCTGAGCGAAAGATGTAGTTCAGGACGATAGATTTGAAAGGAGTGATTGTGCTGAGGAGGGAGAACTTTATGGAACGTGTCAAGGGTGCCAAGGGGCATCAATCATCATTTGGAATCACTTGCGCGTATGAAAACGGATAACATCTACTTAGCTGAAGATCATTATTCACGATTAACTTGTCCTCGAAGTGATGAACGTTTTCAAAAGTGACGCATGTGACATGGTAGCGGCTTGGAGCCACTTCTTCTTCGGATTCCGGCGGTAGCAACATTTCACAACACTCAACGTGGAATACAACGACCGCGCGAATGCTGACAATCGGTGAACGAACATCTACGTACGGACACCGCAATTATTGCATCATGCGGCTCAGTTAACACCGAGAAACATCATACAGCTCGATTTTGCTTTGTGAGTTTGCTAATCCGCCCACAATTTTATGTAGGGAAAGGGTCTGAAGAAGAACGTTGGAGGTAGCCTGGAGCGAGAACGTGTGGCAAGAGATAAACATTTAACTAAAGAGAAATTAATTTTGCGAGCGATTTCATGCCAACGCATTCGCAGTGTTTGGGACGGTTGAGTTGCCGGTCATTGCTGAGTTTAATGTAATTATGATGTTCATTCCAATGCATTTGAATCCTACACGAAAATAAAATGAAATCGCTGATGATAGGTTTTGCGATGCGCAATTAGTGCAGAACACTTATGCAGAACCGAAAAATGAAATAGCAAACAAATTAAGCTACTTCACTATTATGCTGATGCAAACACTTAACTCGAACAGTTAAGAAATACCACATCAATTCGTTCAACGACGTAGGATATACTTTGAAATTCGCACCGGAAGGAATTTTCATTTTGTTTTCTACCTTGTACATTTCCATTGTGTCTCGCTCATAATTTCGATGAGTTTATGTTGTTTAGGGAGCTTTATGCCATTCATCGAAACAATAAAGGTATGGACAGCAGATTCAGGTTTCATTACGGTTGAAAGGTATATAAAAAGTAGCAAAGGCCAGCAAGCCAGGAGAGATTATTTTGGAAAGCAGTATAAAGCTACTGAGCAGAAATGGAGGCGCCCAGTACTTCATAAAATGAATAAAAATGTTGAAATGGAGACGCCCGATGTTTCATCTTCATTTCATCCAATCAACAGTTCAGAAAACATGTGTTTGTGCAAGTGTGTATGAACGATGTGATACATGTTTCTCAAGTTGGTTTTTAAATGTATGCTACATTGACTGGAACTTGATGTTTGTGGTTTTGTACAACATAGACTTTTGAGGTTATCATGATTGAAAGGACCGAAACGAAGATAGCTGTCAGTTTTCTCGACGCTTTTCCATACAAAACGTAAATAACACTTTGGAAAAAATCGAAAAAAAGCTGCGTCCCAGGGCCCCAGTGACCTTTTGTATGGGAAAATCTATGAGAAAAAGCAACATTACCAAGCAGAATAGCGAGTACAATATTTCATTTTTAAAAACGTCTGGCCTCGAAAACGCAGCTCTAATTTTTTTCAGATCTCAGAAACCTCCCCCGGAAATTTGACTAACCCAATCAGTGACGTTGAAACTTCAACGAAGGATAGACAAATTTTCATCGAGAGTTTCCCACATTGATCGGTTATCTAATTGATGGTCTAAGAAACCGGTACATTTGTCATGACAGTTTCCGAAGAAACAGATGCGGAAAGAACCACAAGGCAAACCACATTTATCTACTCGACCGAAAAACCGCAAAAGTCTTCTTCAGCAATTTGTTGCAAGTTGGAACAGTTGGTATCACCGCGTTTATAATTTTTTTTGTTGTCATGCGTATCGGAAATACTTGGCTCGCTCAACCTTCACATTTGGCAAAGATTCCGCACGCACACGGTTGCGATGTACAATGTTGGTGGTTAATCATTTTCAATATGATTAATACGATGCTTATGGTTCCCTATTGGAAGTGGCTGGCAGAATCGAATTGAAAGTATTTACCATTGATTGAATGTTTTAAACCCTTGCATAAATGATATTCAAATGATTGATTGCTATTCCACATGATAAACTGTTGGTTTCCTGGAGCAATGTTTAACAAATGTGGCTCTTCCTCCTTCCAAGTAGTTGATACTGTTGTTGCAAAATGATCTAAATAAAAGTGTTGGAAAACAAATAAAATGACTATTTCCTCAAATTATAGTAGTTATTGATTTGCAAAACTTACCACCCTACCAAAGCTTTTTTCTATTGTACATACATTTTTTCGCAGCTTCATGTTTGTTTGCTCCAGCAACATAAGAACAGGCATTGTCGCCGTGCCGAGTGAACAAATCTCTGATAGAGACTTAGCTTTGCCAGCGTTACTTATATTGCTGATACGGAGGAGGTTTTCAATAGTACTAATTTAATTAACATCGCGCACAAATTGTTTTGCCTTTGATAGCATTCCGTCGAAGGATTTCTAGCGCATTGTTAAGGAATATTCTCCGTAGCCCTGGAACGGTCGCTTGGAGACAATTTAATTAAAGAATTGCTGCCGTGGGGGCTTTATTTTGTGCAATTTGACACTCGATTAATTTCGTTCCTTCACAATAGCACCGATGATAGCGACGACAGATCTCCATTGGCTATATTAAGTTTCCAAATGACTTCAAGCAGAGCAAAGCATTATGAATTTTTAATTTGTTTATAGTTGTTTTATTTTAGTCCTATTCATTCATTTGTCCTATACTAGAATAAAATAAAATACACATTTCTGTAGAATAATAGCACAAACGTCTTTCATTATTCCGCAAACCACTATATGAGCTAATGTATGGGAAAAACTAAAACTTCCTGTCGATTCACGTTAAATAAATATATGACATTCTCATAAAGTAATCAAAATACAACAAACAGAAACCGAGTAGTTTAAATATCTGTTTGACAAATTTCAGAACTAATTCTCCTGCATCAGCAACATTGCTTCATTTTCGCAAAACACTTTGTTGTTCTGTTATGAAATAGAAGTCAAACACCTAAACCGGCTATCCTCTCGACTCACCACAAGCCAAACAACAAGAGTCCATCGAAACAAATCTCTCTCTGATGGTCAACAGACCAACTGCCACAAGTAAGACGGCAGATTTCTTGACTGGCATCTGTAAAACCAGCAAAAACGTAACAAATCGGGACGCAGGAATACGAACCCGATGCAAAGGAAGTGTCATTCGAGAAACCATTCCACAGCCCATCAGAAATCGCTGCTGCTGAGAGTTGTGCATTCGAGAACACTGGTTTGTGCCGGTTCGAGTGTCTTTGGATACGAGGAAGACGGTTTGTACAAGGAAGACGGAACCGAAGGTTCCTTGCTCGGTGCTCGTTCCGGTTGTTTGGGTGCATTTGATTCCGGTTCAGTGATCCACTCCGTAGCAGAAGGGTGAAGAATTGTCAATACGAAGTTTGATGCTTATTTCAACATTCATCAATACGGTTTGCTTCGGAAACAAAATCAATTCCGACAATCTAAAATGTGCTGAATGGTGTCAGATCTTGCGGATCTGAGACACCAGAAAAACAATAGCGCAACAATGCACCAGTTGCGATTGTTGGCAAGAAACTTGCTGAAAGTTTATAGCAAGACCTATGCAAATATGACACATTGCTTACGAGGTTCGCTTTCAAGTTTTAGTGTATTCAATGTAATCACATGAAGTGTAAATAATCTGAAGTCAAACTTCAACACTTAAACACACTTGACGAACGATGCACATGAAACTACTGCTACCAACTTACATCCAAAGTTGAAACTAATACTTGACTGACTAAGTCTAGGAAGAGCAAATTCTTTCCCACAAACAAATACCCGATAGACGATAAACTCTTTCGATATTCCACAAAGCTGATAAAGATATAATTCACTTTCTAATTCTTTTTCAAAATGAGAAGCATACAATTTTCCGTTGCATGAGATAAAAAACACATCGTCACTTAAATGAAAACCCATCGTACAAAAAAAACTCATTAAATAACTTTTTCCGTGTAATAAACTGCCATTCTTAAGGTTAAGTAATATCGTTTTAACGTTTTGGTTTCCTTTTGGAGTTCTTATCGCAAGATACCGAAAAAGAGTGAGTCTTACGAAAATAAAAACAGTCATGCGGACTAAGGGAAAGTTTCTAATTATTATTACTTCCACATTGCACAAATGACTTTCGGTAATTACCGCTTCCGGTTTTGGTCATTTGGTTTTGCCAAGTACTTGGTTTCCCTTCGCACGGAGAAGCATTATTTTTTTAGCTGTTCCTGTGTTTGCTCTTAAATGGGTTTAATAATGCAGGAATAAGAGAAATGGTTTGGTAAATACTTTTCTAATAATTTGTTCATGAAGGTTTTCGAACGAACCTTAAACGAAAAATTGCTGAGATCTCGTGAAAAGTAAGTGAAAAAAGCTTTCTTCTGTAAAACACCTTATAGAAGACTGCTGCTTTCCTTCCCGAAATAAGCGACACGGAGGATGAAAATCTATTACACAAATCCAATAAACAATCTATCGGTTTACCTCACGTGCCAAGGGCGCAAGGAGCGAATGCCATTTACCTCGTGTACGATTATTGATCACTTTTCATGCGCTGTTTTCGCCGGAGCTTCTGAGCCATTCGATAATGGAAGAACCTTACCCACTTGCGTTCACGAGTTCAACATATTTTTCCGGACCGACGCGCTTCTGGTCGTGAGATCCTTGAAATGTTCATCCGAGCCAGTTTGCTACTCATTCCCTGGAAGTCTTCACTTGCTGGCCCCTCTAGTTGTACTGAAGCCAAATAATTGAACCGGTTTGATGATTTTTCCTAATTTTACCATTCAAACATTCCCCAATTAAAGAAGGAATGCTACAGAATCCCGAGATATTTGGCAGGATATAATATCTAAAGTGGCTACCCGCTCCGTAGTTCATCTATAGAACGAGTTTTCATTTAAAAGTTTTTACCGCCTTCGGTTTTTTGGGTTTCTCAGTGTAGCAGGCGAGAGAAAATCGGAAACCTAATTGAACAATCATCGCTGCTAACGGCAAAAGTTGATGCGAATTAAAGTGCTTCTATGCTGGCAGTGAATTCCTTCTTCAACAGGGAAACAGCTCAAAAAGGGCCTGCAATGTACGCTCAGAGCCTCTCGTTGACCTGGGAATATTGAGTATTTTCACTTCTCAAAATCTCCGGACCACGTAGGTCGCAAGTATGGTCAGCATGAAGCACTGCATCCCCGATAACGAGAGGGGACAAAACCGTTGCAAGGGACTGCTCTTGACGGCGGAAGTTGCTTCCAAACCTCGGAAGTATGATGACATTTTATGAGTTTGAAATCTCGGGATTATCTGACGATCGGATGCATACCACTTGAGGAAAGGCTGCCGGTTTAATGCGGCGAAAGTAAGAACCGCTTCCCCGAGAGTTATGGCATACGAAACATAAAACTTTTTTCAACTACCTCCCATCCACTGAGGCGAGTGCAACGAAAAGGAAAGTGGGTAATATTGGTCGTCCACCCTCCACTTTCGAGACATCCGATCGGTGATCCGATTTTCCCGTCCGAAAAACATTGGCCGAACGTGACCGATTACCGGCGCGTCCTGGTCAGGTAGATCCATTTCCTCTTTCACCGGGGAAGCAGCAAGTTATGACGTTCGGAGGCAGCCACCTCAAGGTGGATTTCTTCACTTCAAGCTCCTCCGAAGGCGTGGATGGTTATGCTACCAGGAGGCTGATCGTATCGGGATTATCGGCCCTGTCTGCAAATGGGTGCGTTTGCGATTTGTCAACAGCGGCTAAGCTCGTTACTCATGCTTCATAAACATGTTAACTTCGCTCGTAGTGCTTTTTTCACCTATTTCCACCATTCTCAGCATGGGTTTTCGTTTCCAGCTAGGTTACATCACGGTTTTCGGATGGTTCCAAATCAAAATCGTTAGCTTTCGGATCGGATTCCAGAAGCCGTTCGAGCGTTTTATTGACACTTCGTGTGGATTAACGAAATGTTTTCCAAGCAATCCTCAAGTTAACTCAGCGTATTTTGTCAGCCGAAGAAGGCTGAAAATGGTTTGAGGCTTAAAACGAAAATCGAAAATAGACCATCACGCTTTCGCAGACGATCCGAATGGAGAAATTGTGGGGAATTTTAATAATCCTACTAACTTGCAAGCGGTATGCGTGCCTAAACAATACTTTCAAACAACGAAACAAATGGTGGATCTGTATGCATCAAACCATGAAAATGAATTAAGAAATGCCACATAGAGACAAACAGATATTGTTTCGCTTTGATTGCATTCATCTTTGCCATCCATTTCAGGGCATGCAACGTTTACTTTCGATCTTTTTTTTTGATATTTTTTGATGGTGATTAAAATTCTTTTGTTATTTATTCATCTATAGTCATTCAAATTAGCCACCGCCGAGCCTTGAAAAGACAAGTGCGCTACATTAATCATCCCTCGACACACAATACGACCGTTGAAAAATATCTCTTCTTAGCAGTATCAATGGTGATAAAACAAACGCCCGTAACGTCTGTTGCGCAAAAACTTGTCATAATTTACCCACAAAATTCTCAATTGATCTGTGTCCTCCGGTAATGATGGTAATTCGTGCGAGTAAAAACGCAACAACTCAATGTCCACAACCGAAAGCCGTATTTCGCCCGGCGGGTCCACCTCCCACCCCAAAGCGTTGGTTTCTCTTTTCGACGTGCGTGAGTGTTCGATCTGCGCCGGCAAAAAAGGGGAGAAAATGATTGGCTATAAATATTGGTTCATGTTCTTTTTTATGCGCATTACCGAGCAAAGACAGCCGAAAAAATCGGCACAATACGTGGAAAATCCATGAAATATGAATTTTCACCCGTAGCGCTTCTGAATAGAGAATAAAACAAGAAAATGGAGAAAAAGAAAGAAAAGAAATGTTCAAAGCACAAAAGCCAACCAACACCACCTCCCAATCAACGGGGGCTGCCTGTTCGCAAACAATTGACTGCGATATTGTTACAAAGTAGCCTGCGGCGTGGAGTTGGAGGTAATGGAGAATAGGGCTCACCTCAAGAATCAACGAACCAACATCTGGGTTTTTTATGTATGCTTCATGTTTGGAATGTTTGCACCTTTCTTTTCACCTCGGAAAAACTTTTTCGCCAAAAAAAGCACCATATCAGATTCCTTCCAAAATGCACTGGATTAGAAATTGAAAGCAAAAAAAATTTTTAAAGGGAATGGTCGAGTAATTTTAAACAACCTCGGGCGAGAATGGCATGGTTAAATTGTTTAGCGATTAAGCAAAGCCGAACTTTTTTCATGCGACTGCTTGCAAACCAAAATATTCGCTTTCCATAGTCCCATTGGTCTGTTTAACCCTTTTCTTCCCCAAAACCATTTTGACTTTACCACAAAATGTACCACGCCATCTTCATGGACAACTCAAACACATCGGAAAAAACTCACAATCACGTTGTCGTAAAACAGCCTTCGATTGTTCTCTAACAATTTAGGATCACAGGTGCCGATAAGCAGACTTTCAAGTTACGTGATTTGCTGATAATTGAGTAAAATGAATTAAGGTCTGATCATT
Source organism: Anopheles coustani (assembly GCF_943734705.1). NCBI lineage: Eukaryota > Metazoa > Arthropoda > Insecta > Diptera > Culicidae > Anopheles > Anopheles coustani. Next base: position 42,220,894 of record NC_071288.1, on the reverse strand, counting down.
AAAAAAGTTCTCTCTGGAGGCTCAACTTCAACGATGTAAAAAATATTTACTGTCTGTAAAAACCGTGCAACCATTATTCATTGAAAAACAACAATGTGATGGTTTTGACAAACGGTGAACAGTTTTTCCACCGGTAAATCGCCCTCAAATCACGTGTTTATAGAATCCAGTAATTCTCGAAGGATTTACCACGTTACTTACAAACTGGCTTGCTTTGTTCTTGCACTATTTGAAATTCATCAATTTTGCGACCAGCATTAGAACTAACTATTAAACAAATCCATTGCCCCACGTTAGCCTCTCAATTCCGCAATTTTTTTGTTTTATTTAATCCCTCACCCCCCCCTCCTCCTTTCAGTGTCCTGGTTTGAAATCGTCATCCCTTGGGCAAACGATAATTAAAACGAGGGTTGCAAAAAAGGGTCCATTTTGCAAGCATTCCACAAAATGGTTTCCCTATCTTGATCCACCCGGAACCGGCTACAGATGACATATTTTTACGGGTGAACTCGCAACAGAAGCCTCATTAAATTATGCATTCAAACATGGTGCACGTGTACACCTCCACCGCGCAACCCATACGCCCACGCCGTATGAAAAGCTGGGGCTAGGGACACACGCATACTGAACCAGTGTCCAAGCTAAATGTCCACCGTTTTGCTGGGTAATCGCTGGTATTGGGGCTTTGTTTGGGCGCTGGTTGTTGTTTATCTTTGGCATAATTGATAAATTGACAAACAAACGTCCGGCGTAACTATCACAGGACGCATTAGCATGAGTATGGTTCGGGGTTGGGTTTTGTGCAAACTAGCCGCAGCGTGATGATACCCCGTGGTGTCACCGGCAGACATAAACTGTGAGCACTTATCATCGCGGGGCACCAAAATTGCACCTGCGATATGATCGTTGCGCCAACTTGCATTAATGTGGCACAATATAAAACGTTGCCGCTAATGTATAGTCATTATTTGCAACTAAATTAACTGTGAAACTGTGTAAAGTGTCGAAGCATTTTGCCCACGCGTTCGATCCAGCTGTGACGCTTATTTTGAATGGTCATAAATAGTTATTATATTTTCATGCTTCCACTAGAAGCACTTCTGCTTCCAGCAGAAGCTTTGATCATATAGGTATTAAACGTGAGCTTGATAGTTGACCTTATTGAGTATGAACACGGATATGTTTGTGAATCTTAAAAAGATTCGTAAGTAGAATTTTTTTTTTCAAATTTATTTTAATTACATCACTGATTATACGTTTTTATGCTATCCACAAAAATATCTCCGCTGCTTTATTCGTTATTATTTCTTAAAAGGTGAAAGCAGTTCTGGGCGTTCACAAACAACCTATGTACCAGTTTGCATCTTTACTCGCACATACATCCAAAATATTGAATATTAATCGATATAAACGCACGTCACCAATCCCAGTCTTGTAATTTTCTTTCTTCCTTTCAAAATATCTGTTATAGCATATGGCGCAAGCCACACACTCGAAAAGAATTGACGATTCTGCTTTTTTAAGAACATGAAAACTATCGAAAATGCTTTCACTTACGTAGGCATGCTACAATTGGTACCGAAAGAAAGCAGACAAAAACATTTTTTGCGCACAAATGTGGCGAACTTTTCATTTTCCTATGGAAAACCACTCGTATGTGCAATCAAATACGTGCACCGAAATTCAAACTGGTCACAACTGTTCCACAGGAAGCTCGTACTTATCCAGTTGACCGTTTAAGTCAGCAGTGCGGTAGAAATTTGGTCAATGTGGGCAACAAGACCGGTATAAAAAGGCGAGACAGACAAGACGAGCATGAAATGCTCGTATGAAGCCAAGCAGAACCATGCATGAGAAGATTTTGGTGGATTAAATTTCTTTCATATCATTTCTTACTTGATCGCTTCTCTATGGAGCTGGCAGTTTTGTAGATTGTGCGATGTTATGGCAAGTGTGACATTACGATGTTAGACAATGGACAATGTTTTATTAAAAAGAAGCACGAAGTGAATTTGTTACGAGCAAATTAATCCGAGTTACATTTTACTAGCAATTTATTTGGTATACAATTGATGCTTAGTTTTCATGCGATATAAAATAAACCTAAAAATTCTAACGAATCGCTTGGCGGTTCGTTAAAATTGTAATACTAAAATGAATTCTTCTATGACACTTCAGCGGAACACATTCTAATAAGTCGTTACAGCATGAATTATTACCACCCTCAACACTCCCCCCGAGAAAGCAGTGCTTTTTTATTCCAAAACCCAAAACAATCGTGAAATTTTTCCAGCTTCATGGGAGAAAATGTTGTTGCTTAATAAAACCGCTACAAGCGGATTTAATAACCATTTGTTGTAATGTCAACCGTTATAACCGGTCAAATTTATCATCTTCTTAAATCAGGCCTATGTATGATTATTTTTTCGGTCCCAACGGGGAAGTTTTCTGAATCAGTTTCACGCTTGAATGTGTACCTTTTATGGGAAAAATAAAATTTGAACAGCAACTTCCACACTGTCCCTCTTATTTCGGTTAACGAGACATTATATATACACAGCTTCTTGGAAAATGTTTAAGTATTTATTGCAAGAACAAACATTATACTTAGGGGGTGAGAAGAAATGGAAATGAGCGTGATGGATGATTTAAAGCTAGAAAAGTTCAAATATGAAAATTCAATCAGAATCTACAAACTGAAAATGAAACAGCTGCTTAAGAATATAAAATGAACCAAATAAGTTATGTAAACACCGCTTGGATGGTTTTGTCGAGTTGTTAACATTATTAATAATTAAGCAATTAACTAAAATTCAGTGACACAATATTAGAGTCCCTATTTGTAACTGTTCAACAGCGTTCCATAGCGACCGATTCCTACGTATTCAAGGCATTTTTTACAAAACTTTTCAACGAGTTCATGCTAAATCTCATCTTAAAGTTCGTTTTTAAAGTCAATGCTAAGATCAAAATCCGAAGTTAAATTGAAATATTCATTGAAACTTTACAAGTATTGAGCAAACATTCGTCCAAGTCAGAAGGCACAAGAAAATTGTAATGTACTATCTTGCCTGGAATGAACTTCAGTTACTTCGTAGAAAAACGATAAACAGCAACAAGTACTTCTGCATGGCCGGAAACGGAGATGCACAGTGCAGCAAATTTCCTTTAGTACGATTGCATCATTCCACACAGAAAGCAATTTATTTTCATTGGCCAAATCTTTTCACAAGCACTTTAAGGAACGCAAGTGCATGAATAATTCAAATAAGCTTCCCAACGTTCTGGTAACATTCGATATTTGTTCCGAGGGAGTTCTGGTAGCAACTGCTTCTCCAGGGAGCATTCGATTTTCACAGCAAGTGCCTTCTTCTAGCCAGTGGTTTCGCTTCTTTAGTCTCGGTTATCGGTGTTGTGAAATAACTTCAAGTTACCTGCTTGGCATACCAAACAAACGGCAAAACTCCTGGTGCTATCTTCTCACATTCGCAACGATTTTAAACCGGAATGGGTCGAAGCCTTTACACAAATACTTTCATTTCACTGGAGACCGACGGATGTGTCTGTCCATTCGGAGTCTCCAGTGCTCCCCGTGGAAAATCTTTTCCACCGTGGTGTAATTAATAACTTTTGTTGTTTAATTGTTGCCAACAATAGGTCGATGTGCTCACTCGTGACTCGATATCAGCGTTTCACATCAGACAAACGACGAGAGATTTATGATTTCAATCAAAATGAGTACATGCAGATGCACAAGCTAGCTCATGCATGTTTTCCTTTACAACCAAGTAGCATTCCTGTTTTTTTATAAACCGTTTCTTGTTGCAAAAAGAAGACATTTCATATTGATTGTTTCAAATTTGTGTTAGAAGGGCACAGTAAATCAGAGATAGAAATTGAGTAGTTAAACAAATACGCAGAGACCTTTCATTCGAAAAATAGTTACTCATCTCTTGTCAAACTTTTCTATGTAAAGTCAGTTTTGTATAATATTCATTATGTCCATTTGAGTTCTAAGCTACGGTTCTAACACGATAAAAGCGCTGTTAAAAGATTGAAAAATCAACAAAGTTCGACAATAGAATCTGTTAAAAGTGATTGCTGAGTTATGGTAAAACCTTGTCTTTTCTTCTCTAACACATCGAGCCGGTTGATTCCAGAACCACTCTTCTCGACAGCAACAGTTCTACCCGCCCGGGACTCTCTGCAATGCCAGGCATATAAATATCTCAAATCTTGACAGGTCCTTATTGGATTTGGTGTCATCTTACCCGAAAAGTGCGGCAAACATTGTGCATATACAGCGTGATCCGAAGTATTTCCCACCATTAGCATAAACACCCATCCGTTACACGATACGAACCATGCATGTGTATGGTATACACTATAAAGAAGTGAAAAGATGTCCTTTATGCGTCGAGTAGAACAGGCGCACCAGAAGGAACGAAAGCAACACCATCGACGGTCACGGTGGACCTGGAATGCCCAAAGTGATAATACTAGTGACGTGTGATCGGATTTTTTCTTCGTTGGCGAATGATACTAGTCCCAAATGAGATTCACCAAACCGAGTAACATTTGTTTCTGCTATGCTCGACCGGCATGTTCCTTTGCTTTTCCATCAAACGTCTGCTTCTGGCCAGCTGTCGACGGTGTTACTTGGCTCCTGTCAAACAGGATTACTATTACCGTGCGACACGTCAAATAAGGCCAAATAGCAGTATGAATATTCCAATTCCACAGATACTCCATGAAAATTACTGAACGCGTCCCATATTCTACCTCCAATATTTCACCTCCTCGGAAGACGGAGGGAATCCGACCAGCAAATAATTTCACTCACGAGTGGAATTTCACTGCGGAACAGCTTCATAGTATTCACCACAGCAATGCCGGTTAATAGCTACTACTATTTCCCGTCGCTGACTGACTGGCTAAGAGCAGGAACCGGATTGCACGAACTGGAAATGCAATTCGGATTATTCGTGGTGCTATTACTTCCGAACCCACGAAGTTGCTCTTGACTGAAAATGCTCGCGCTGTTCATAATTCAGTTCCACAAGCGCACTATTTACGGAATGCAGGGCAACTTCTTTGGAAACTGTGCGGGAAATGAAATTCGGAAGTCCGTACTAGTGAATGGCGGAAACATGTTGGAAAACAAATTATTTTCCTCGAAGGTTCAACATTGTTTGTTGTCAATACTGTTGTAATTATAAGTGGTTTCTTTGCTAAGGAAAAGATAAACTTTTGGAATGGGATTTCTTGCTCAGTTGAACCCTTTTATGAAGATGAATATGAAAAATAATATTAGGGTAATATGAAGATACATTTCAGATCTGAACGACCAGAATGATCTTTATCTAAACGACTAGAAACTATAAGCAACAATTGATTTCATTCGAACAAACTGCCATAAAGACATCCGATAATCAGGATGGTTGAAATACTGGATTAAAATGAACTTTTTTCTTGCTCACACAATACGTCATAAGAAAATGGAAAATCGATAAGCCACTGTTCAGCTTGTCGGCCGGACAAAACCAATATATTCGTCTACCAATGAAACCGAAAGGTCATTAACGGAAGTACCAGTTGTAGTTTCGATCGTTTTGACCCCAAACACCGAAAGGTCCTTCCGAAAGATGTGTCAGTAGACTTATGTTTCTCTTACACTAAAAAGCATCGTTTTACGTACGCAAACACCCATTTAACGTTTTCGTTCAACTGCGAAGAGAGAAAACTACGGCTTGCTAGCCGTTACTGACAGTCACATCGGTTTGAGCGAAAACGTTAAATGGGTGTTCGCGAGCTTCAAACGATGCCTTTTAGTGTATGATTACTTCCAGCGGCAATCGATAATACCGTTCGTATCGCTCCTTAGTTGTCCCTGTTTTGTGGCTTTCTTTGATACAATATGTGCCCAGGTCCGCCTTTGTCTTGCCGGAGGCTGTAAAGGGCAAAAAGCCCTTGTAGTTGCCGGAGGCTGTATTGCACTGTCGTTTTTACTGGGGTTGGTTGAGGAGTAGAGCTACAATCATCAACAACCTTACTGACCGCGTCTTGACCATGGGGTAGGATCCAGGCTAAAAAAGCGATTTAGTACCAGTTGTAGTAAATAAAAGCACAATTGCCAGTGAACTAATCATTACAAGCCTGGATAAAAAGTTTTGTTTGTATCCCTAAACACAGGCACCTCTCGTGGGAGCATCGTGCAAATACTTGGAGAGAGAAGATCAAAAAAGTGAAATGCTATATTTTGTTGTAGAATCCCCCAAGAATATTTCTTGTTCCCTCAATTCCATTCTGTTCCACGAATCTTACATTAAAGAGAAATTGTTGTTCAGTGCTGCAAAAGGTGCAACTACAATCAATAGGTAACCCTATAATAGCCAACGATAGCAATAGTGTTCTTGCTGAAATCAAAACTGACTTTCCAAAAATAAAAAACCTACCTCCAAAATACCTTCCAAAAATCTAAAAATGCGTTCAACGTTGCCCTTTACATGAATTCAGTTAACAATTCAGGCACTTGCGGTTGTAATTAAAATAATTCTATTGGACAGAACCTACGAAATACGCTACATAGGTGTTTCAACTGCTTATTAAGATAGCTATGTCAAATTTCGGGGGGTGCCCATGGCGCAGCGGTAGCGCGAGGAAACACCACACCACAGGTGTGGGATCGAATCTCGAGTCTGGCACCCTCCGGTATTACGAACGGCTGACCACCGATCTTTCCACGTATACGATTAATGAAATTATCCATAACCAATCACCGGAACATTTGGCAGCAAAACATTCATCAGATGATATACACAAACACACAAGCGACTGGCCCAATGTGGTACAACAAGATTCACACAACGATCGCATACATCGGAGCGCGCTAGGCTAAGGTGAAGTTCTACCATTGTATGTGGCCATTTTGTCCAATAACGAATTCCACAAAACCACACTGGGGCGAAGGAATTAACACAAAACATACTCAGAAGAAAGGAACCGGAAGAAACGGATAGCAAGGAAAAAGCAAAAACGTGTTGCAGTCAAACAAATGAATGAATGTAGAACGCCCGTTCTTATGCACAGGATGACAGAGAGGAGCCAAACAAACGGTCGCTTCAAAGAACGAATGAAAGCTCCGTTTTGCTCGCAATTCGAGCAACAAGCAACAACACTTCGCCATTGCCTGGCACTACTCAGCCGTTTATTGCAGATAAGTGCTTTCGACATTGCAGTTTTTCGGCTTCACGCGACATGGCTTTGTCCCGGAATGAATATGAAATGTCTGGAATTCTCGGATGTCAAAGCATTTTGCGACCAATGCCTTTTACTTTCTGACACGGAAAAGATTTTATTTGGACAAATCAATGACAAACTGATTTACAGTGGTTGTAGCTTTTTGCCAATGTTGTTTGTCGATTTATTTTTCATTTAAATGTGTTTGGTTTTTTAAAACTGTTCTACAAGATCAACAATTCAAAGCAAACAACTCGTGTTGTATTGGCAGATTTTTTATGTTCTTCTAACAACCAGATAACGAATTCCGGCGCACATCACAAGCGAAACATGTTCACCGAACTGTCCGGCAGCCGTAACGAACCGCAAATGGATGGAAATGCTGCCATCTGATGTGTAAGGCATTCATTGGCACGGCCATGTACCGTCGAACGAGGCATCTTTCATCAACATCAGAGTGGTATAACGGCCGTGGTTTGTCTCATTCCAGCACCGAGGAATGCTGGGAATGGTACAATTTGACGTTTCCTCTTTCTATTATTCTGTTCTCTATTTATGCGAGCCCTGCACGGTGACAGTTTGGGAGAGAGTGTCCTTTGCCATTGAAAGATTGGCTTGGCTATGCCTTTCGAGATGTGAGTTTTTACTAGTGATGAGTGGGTCGACCCGAACCTTCGGTATAACTTTTTACCATCTTTCTCATTTCAATTTTGTTGATTGAACCACCAAAAGTACACGTTTTCTGCCAGAATGTTGAATTTTTCATGTTAACGAGCAGTTGTACAATGTGGGAAAATATTTCATATATTTGAACTGTATTCTCTTCAAAGTAACTATTTAATTTTCACTATTCAGAAGGTAAGAAAGTTGAATTTACGATAAAATTAAAATTATGTACTTAGCTTACAAACCCATCGGAGACGCTTCGATTGAATTGTTTAATTAAAATAATAAATTAAATAATCAATTAAACAAAATGGAAGCAAATTATGATTTACGAGTACACAAACACTATTGCGTCCTGCAACAGTTTTTTCGGTCAAATTTTCTTTCTCCCTCTTACTTATCGAAAACACGTTTTTTAAGCAGTGGTCCTCTTTTATTTTCTATCTTCGAGTACCGAACGCAAACAAAATTTACACGTGTTCTTTTATTGTTAACTTAACCGAAAAAGAGTCTGTGTCATGGCTGGAGTCCCTTTTATCAGCTGGTGGTCTCTTTCTTGGATGGACCCTACGGTTCTTGACCAGCTAGCGGACGCAGCTTATCACCACTACTACTGGATTCTGCTGACGGCTCCAACCGGTTAAATTTGAACTGGTTTCGATCGGACCGTTGTTTTCACAACAAACACAATTCTGGTGTTAAAATATCCTTGAAACAATTTACTTGCGACCCAGATGTTGACAACTTTGTTTCACTTCACACCGTCTGCGCCCAAGACTTTGCTGCATCAAAAACAATGGCGAGAAAAATCCATATTTTACAAAATTTTGCTGGACCAAGTTTTTAATTGCTGTGGCTTCCGCGCTTCGTAAATTGCTCCTGATAATCACTTTCCTTTTCCGCCTTCGATGCCGGGTACATTACACCGGAAATAGAACTTCCGAGCAGTCAAACACGCAGTATGGGGATAAGAAAACGATCTTCAACGTTCGTGAACAGCGCTAAAATTGCCTGAAAAATCGCTCATTCCTCCGGAACAATGATGTCTGGTGATAAATTTGTAATTTAATTAAATGATAATCAAAAAACTTATAATAGACTTCACAACCGAAGCTACTTGGCTGATGAAGATGCTGTCACTTGCTGATAAAATCATTTCTATACATTTCCGTAGATATGATGTGTTGTTTGCGTTTATGTGCTTATCGCTTACAGCAAATGATGTGCCTAAAGATTCCGGTGTTTTGGTCTGGAGGAGGTCTTTTGGTTCAACACAAGTTCAATCTCTCACATAGACTGCGCATGTCGAGTTCGTTGATATTACGTCCGCAAACTGCTTCCATCCGTGAACCGATACCGATCCCTTTTCTAACCCTGCACGTATCGTTGCACTTCAAAGTAATTTTTCCTCATTAATCTCCTAAGTACCGAGCACTTGGTTGAACTCTTTTCCGCTCTCCACTGAACCGGAAGTGAAAGTGTAGCCACAGCGCTCAGGCGGAATCGAAGCCCCTGACCATCATGTTAGTACCATCCCAACTCTATTCGTGCACGAGATACATTCTTTCATATGAAGATAGGTGTACCTTTAATCGTATTATATGTTTAAGCCTTTTTTTCTGGGTAATTAAGAGGACTCTACTCTTCTGTTTTCATTCAGCTTTCGATCAACCCTTCGCCCAAGTGGTTGGTTATGAGTAGACCGATGAATAAAAAGGTATGAAAGATGTTAATAGGATTCTTATTTCTTTCTACATTTCTTTCGGCGATAACTAGTGGATCTTCGGCGAAATGGAGAAATTTGTGGAACAATTAGATAATCTTTAATAATGTAAGACCATTGCAATTGTTATGTTATATAAAATAGTCAATCAAATTTTAAATTGTTTTATTCATAATAATATTCATGACAATTTCCCGTGAAGTATAGATTTTTTATTAACACCACACTTCGTTCGTAGCTTCAGAAATGTTGTTAAATTTTATTTGGAGTTTTCATATTGAAATATAACGTGTTGTTTAAATTTGATTGTGTTAAAGTTTTAAAAGATCACTGCTTACAACGATTTCTCTACAAGATCCATGATATATCTTTATGTCTTATCTAAGATAATTGAATACTTGAAAAGGTAAATAGTTCTTAAAACAATTCAATTTCATTTGCAACAGCGCACACGTTTCAAAATTAAATAAAAATTTAAACATTGTGAGATGAATACAAAATAACCGAATCAGGCGACGTTAAATGGACATACTGGCCGAACAGGCCTGCAAATACATGGTGACACACAAACACAGGCCAGGATGGGAAATAATACGCGAAAATGACTTTCCAACACCTTCGGCCGGCTACTGCTGACTTCCGGTTGGCTCGGTTCCAGCAGAACAATCACAAAACTTCCTCGCGTCTCGCCGGAAGCCGGATGCCGACCAACTCCAGCGAGGACCCCCACATGAAAACGAGGGACATCTACCAATACTATTGTTTTCGATGAAGTAATTTTCGTCAATTGCTGCTACTACTAAATTCATTTCATGCTCATGAATACTGTATTAAGCTGAATGGACGTATCGAACGGGCGAACTCTGTGAACTCGCTTGGCAACGGAGCGTGGACGGCATACGAATGCAAATAGACGGCAGTAGTTCTTCCGGGTGGAGAAAGGGTCTCGAAAATGAAGCGGCCAGGTAACGGCCGCCAACCCGGTCCAAACGCACAAACAAAGTGCCCGTTTGACGAGCGGTAATAATCAAATCAAATTACAATTTACTACCACACACCAATGCCAGTCGCAACACTAAGCCGGGAATATATGTCCGAAATGGAAATCAACTCTATACTCCCGTTCATGCCGCGTTACCGTGGAACTAAAAATTCGATCAAATCATAACCGTTACCGCTTTAAACGGGCATTTCGTGACGAACCGGTTTCCACCGTTGATATTATTTAATTGTTCCTCTGTTCGCAGAGGGCGTTGCATTGGTTGTGTTGGTTACATAAACAGGCAATTACCATTGACTACCATGGTGATAAAGCGCTGCTGGAAGCGTCACACACGAGGTCACACAAGGCGGAGCTGCTAATTTAATTCATGGTTGGATAACGACACGCCATAAAACACCAGGCGCCTCCATCGAATGTTTCACATATCGTTAACATTCAAATGCTTAAATATGCACACAAATGCACTAGCCGGGCAAATTCACAATGAGAAGTCTAACAAAAAATTCTCTGAATCAATAACGTACACATCCACTTTATTTCGTATCAAATCTTCTGCCCGGGAACTCTTTGCCTTCCGTAGCAGGAAGAACCCCTTTTTCAATCCCACGTCAGAAGAGTTAACATGCAAAGCGTCTTACAATGTTTCTACAATTGTGACACACCTTCTTCAAAATTATACTTCGGCAAGAAAGTTTTGCACCCATTTCCTCATCCGTTGCGGAACCGACGCCGGCTAATGAGGATGATAATATCATCCGTCAGCTGGCAAACGGAACGAAACTTTCGCCAAGATTGCCTGCGAGCGGTACGAATCCTTCTTCTCCATTAACATGATTTCATTAACATTCAAACTTTCGACAGCACTATCCCAAATATGGGATTTCCTAAATTTCCCTTGTTGCCGAGCAAAGCCAGATGCAGCGTGTAGTGTAGTGCGCTTGCATGAACATAGATATGCTTCGCCTAGGAGCTCTAGCATTAGACGAGGAATATGGTTCCATTTGATCTTTAACTACACACTCTTTTAATGTGCGATACAGCGTAGGCTTAAATAATTATTTTAATTTCATTTAAATCACCCCATTGGAGCTCCGCTGAACGATAATAATTACAGAACTGAACGTTTTATTTTACAAACGACTAACTAGCACTTTGATGTTTATCTGAAGAGTAGAAACAAAGGCATTGCGTGACTGAACCTACGATGGCAATTAAAAACCCCTATGAAACTTTTGTTACTAGTTCTGTTTTCTGATTTGTCGTTGTACATTTTAAAATTTCATTCACAATTCACTTAGGAAACATACTTCTCAGTCTAGTGAGAAATTTCATTCGTGTGCTTCAGTGGTTTTATCCACTAACAAAATAGATCATACTTATCTGACACATTGTGAAATAATCATACGGCACATGACAACAATCTGTCAAACCGAACGCACTCTAATGGCCTTATCACACTGGTCACCAATGGTGGCATGGAAAAAGCACTGGATTGTCAAACGACCATCGAAAACGAATGACATTGGAGTGGCTGGGGGTCCGTTGGTGAATGAGCTTATCCATATCACCGAGCTGTCATTGTGTGGAGTTTGCTGTATCTGGCATGTTAAGCTTGATTTGAAAGTGATTCATGCTTATTAATTTTATTAATAATCAGTTTTAAGCATAATAAGATTATAAAATTTCGGTATTTTAATCTTAAACTGCCAAAAACCGCATGAACCGAAAGTGGATTATATAAACTCCCACTCCTAGGTGGCCTGCCTTATCACACTACCAAGAGGCACCATTATGTCAAACTGGATGCCAAAACCAAATTTTGACAGTTCGGTGGGTTTGCAAAGCCACCATTGGTGACCAGTGTGATAAGGCCATAACAAAGCGTTCCCGATACAGTGCCACGATTAAGCGATTAGTTTGTGCAGTAAAGCTCCATTTTATCCAACCTTGGTTTACGCCTTTTTGATGGTATTATTTGCAATCATTTGCGTTCAGCTTGATTTTACCCTATGGCTTGCAGACTAACTTTCCGCTGCGTTTACTTCTTGTTGCTTGTTTCTTTCCCTTCTCTTTCTACTTTTACGAAGGGATAGCCTTTTGTGCGTACATGTGTGTGTGAGTGTGGCTGCTTGGCTTATGTATGTTGTTTTAGCGTTTCGTTCAACAAAAAAGTTTAAACAGCGCCATTCAGAATCGTTGTTAAGATTTATGCTTCCGATAAGAGGAGGGTTTCGCCGGGTCGATGTGTTATCCCCGAGGCTCAAGGGACGACTGGTCCCTTTTTGTGTTGGTTTTTGGCCGGATCCGAACGGCGTCGAAGCGTGCGCGCCTGGTTGCCTTTCAAAACATTTCAAATCTTCTCCCATTGATGAGTTTTCAGGTGGACAAATTGCTAACACAATCTAGCGCGTTCTCAACAGGGAAAACGGCAGGAGGGGGTTGAAGATAGGTTGCGGAGTAAGAACAAAATGTTGATTCTCGTTGGACGCGTTGCCATCGTGATGGAGCGAACAAGAAACTCGCCAGACAGAAAAAAACGAAGCACACAAAACATGATAAAGGATTCCACTGGGGAAGATGGGCCCGAGACTTGGGAGATGAAAAATTTGGTGAATGATAAAAATAAGGCTTCGAAATTCTCTAAATCTAGACATGAGGTATCCACCGCAGAGGAAAAGTGTTCCTTTGGGGTCCCTTTTCTCTAGTTGCCCAACAGCAGATTAGTCCAAGCGTGAACTATCCGGTGTGCCGAAATGTTGGCAACTGTCGGAATGTTGGAAATCATCATTTCGGAAGAATTGTATCCTTCTATTAGCACTATTAGTATATTCTATCTGTAACGTTTGAGCTGAAAAGGGCTTATCTTCGTTTTCATAAACTTTTTCACGCAGCCATAATTCCTATTCAAACCTTCATTTTATTCCTATTTATTTTATGAATATTTAGATGTATATTTTCATCCAACAATCCTTGCTCGGTCCTATTTTAACTACATCCTTTTCACGCTTTGCTGCTCTCAAATAGACTCAATTTGCAATCTGAGATCGTCCATTTCAGTCCAGACCAGACCCAAAAAGTGAAGTTAGGGACTGTACAACCATCTCAAAAATCACGATTCACTCAACGGTAGCTTCCATATGAGATGTTAACAGATATCAACACACCATTACAAGCAAGATCTCTGATACCGCCTTATCAAGACATTTGATGTTTGATGTGGAACGTGTTGCGCCTATCTTTTGCGAGTTGATCCACCTGAAATATCTATTAAATATTTTCCAACTTGTAATCTGATCAAAGATGTTATTTTTCTGCCGGAATACCATTATTAGCCCAATCAATGTTATACAATTTTTCTCCACAATACCATTGGCTCGGATTACCTGTGTTAAATCTACACATAATTCAGGTTGTAGCTTATGCTTAAAGTTGGACAGAGTCAATCGTTATTAATCCTAGCAGACAATGTCCAGTTGGTTTCGCCACGGGCCCCACAATGGCTCGAAACACCGAATGAATCGTGCCACAATTTCTCGTTTTCCATAACGCTCATTCTAACAAGTTTACCGAGTTTCAAAGGTGGTTCTCAGGCTGTTCTATGCTCGCGAAAATCGCCCAGTTCCATGCCACTTCACCGGGAGGTTTCCTTTCATCATTAAATCTGCAGCCAGCGAGCGCTAACTGTTATTCATTAAAGACTTTTTGCTGAGCTACCCAATATCATCATCGTGAATAATGAAAAAACGTTGAACCTTGCAGTCATACCGAAGCCCGAGGGTACACAGGAGTTCCCTGAAGGTTCAGGGCCAGCACGGTCGACCTGCATATCAGCCGTACCTCAGCCATGATCCCGGCAACATGGAGCCACTTACTCTGCGAAACGCTATCCTAGGGCTAACAGTTAGAATGGAAATTGCTTGGCAAAGGTCACGATGAAACAAGGAACGTTTGAGAAAGAAAAACTGAAAGGAAGCAACAGTAAAACAACAAAAAAGTCGTGTTATTTTATCTGCTACGATTATGAAACTAATAAACGCTAGATCATTAACTTTTGTTCCTGTCTGAAAAACGTACTGTTTGGAGGAAAATTTAATGAATGCTGATTGCTTTGGATTTGTGTATCAAAGCGTTTCAAACGAATGCTTGATGGGTTTTACAGATTGCGTAAACCATCTTTAACCATTTGCAGTCATTATTATGACTTTTTCTGTAATATCCAGTTGATTTCATGATTGTTTTACTGTTCCAAGACCAAATAAAAAAATTAAAAGAAAGTTCTTAAAAATAAATTAAGATCCTCTCACGTTCAACTAGCTTCAATCGCAGTCTCAAAACATTGCACAACGCATTAAAACATATTATTATATCCTCCTTCGAAAGCATTGGCTGACTGACAATTTTATGCAAATGTGGACGACCAGCGTAACGGTCCGGAACCGGGTCGTCGAGTTTTGTGAATTCTTTGTTGAATCTTCTCATTACTGCCATTTCAGCTCTGGCTGCTCGGGAAAACTAACGAATTTGGATCGTATGTAGAAGGCAGAGATGTGTGCGAGACCGCGAGCGGTGGCGGAGTGGAGTGCTTTATACACCATTAATTACAGTCCATTGGCAACAGAAGCCAGATTGGTCGTTTGATTAGGTACGGTGTGGGACCTCGAGGAGGTCCCGAACTGCCCGTGCGCCATCCGGAGTGAGTCAGTCTTTTCAACTCTGTATAGTGCGCTCTCTCGGTCTTGTTTCACCAGTTTTCTTCCTTCCCCCAGTGCAGTTGGATTTTCCCAGCCAAGTTTGCTCGGCATAAGTTGGTGGCCAACAAAAATGTGTATGCATGTTTATATGCGCTCCAGTGGTCGTGCTGTTTGAGGTTCACTAAAAATGAACGTCATGTGAAAAGAGGGAGGAGAGACAACCTCGGGATGATGATAGCACGGGATCAGGTCTGATTCCCATTCCTTTTTGCTTTGCTCGTGGACGATGCGACGTTGGCAGCTGTGATGTGTGCCAATGTTTGTAACGACGGTGCGAAGCATAGGGCCGGAGGTGAGGAGGAGCATAAGGTGATAACATTGGGTGCTGGATGGTGCGCTCGAAACCATAACATAAAAGAGGCAGTACGCTCCGAAATGCATATGCACAACCGGGTAACACATTCGACTGCTCCCACGACATCACCAACACTGAACTAACACTCACTCACAGAGTCATACGAGCGTGGGGACACTGGGGAAGGCGATGAAGGTGGAATGTTCACTGGACATTTGGCAAATTATAACCGCCGTTCACTTGCACGTCTCGTTTTGCGGGACGAGAGAAATTTGTTTGATTCTGTCTTCAGCTCTTCAGTCCTGTAAGGATGTGGTTAGAAGGAACGAAGGAGGGTGGTGTAGAACCACTGGAACACAGCCGAAAGCTGACGACTCCCAACCAAGGCGAGTGGTTACTCTTTTCCGAGTGATTTAGTTGCATCACGATGCATCAAAACGGTCTGGAATGTGGAATGCAAGAAGCAGAACCGGTCAAAAGGGGGCCGGATTCGTTGAAGCTGGCAGCGAGCAGAATTTTCACATCGACAAAGGCGATGAGCATGGACATGGCACGATGTATGTTTTCTCGGAATACAATATCAAACCGATTGTAGAGTAACTACGTTCCATGCTGTCCCGAAAAAAGAGCGGCTGCATGAAAATGTCGCGCCAACAACGGCATGTACTAGTACACCAGCAATTTGAGTGACTGCCGGGCAACCACCCACCGAGGGCCAGGTTGCGTGTGCAGTTTGAAGAGGAGTGATCGCTGAGGAAACGTAATTTGGAAAATGAATTGTTTAAAAACGGTCCAGAGTTGGGCTCGACCTCGGGGTTATCTGATAAGGGGATGGAAAGTAATTTCTGAATATCTAGGTTTCGAGTTACGAGTGCAGCTTCGTGTTTTATTTTTTGTAAGCATAAGCTCTGACATAAACCTCATTTATTTGCACCCTGCTTCTAGTTCTTTATACTATCAAGCTTTAAGTGAAAGTTCGTGAATTTTATCTAGTTTAATATATTTGATATATGGTAAAGACATCCTGAAGCAATGGAACCCTACCAACACTTAATAAACGAACGAACGTCTCTTTAACAGCAGTATTAAATCATACCACTTATCTCTTCATGATGAGCTACAAGTTGCTGGAAAGTAAAGAAACTATACAATATATCTTTTAAATTCTATGCTATGCAAAACATAATATTAATCAATGAAAAGTTCACATTTGATATTTTTTTTATAAAATTTTGTAGACGAGAAAGATAAAACTTAATCCATAGCTGAGACTTAATCCATAGCTGTATTGAAAGTCCAACACGCTTTGATTTATTATTTATGTTGGAAGCTTTAGATAAATAGTGTGTTCTATAAATTAATGTTTCTTTCGATAGAAGTTACTTTTAAAAATTTTTTTGCGTATATTAGAGAAATTTACATACACACTACCGCAGACAATCCAATTTCGGAATGCTCATCCGTTCCTTCCTGTGTCAACTATTTCCGGTGTAAATAGCAATGGAAGAAGAAAAACAATCGAATCCCCTCCACATGAAACGCTGCACCCGCTTATGATTTATTACGGGTAGGTATTTCATAAATTAATATACCTCGTTTGTTATCTTTTAATTCAGAGCGACAAGCCGTATTAGACACTAACGTTATTTGCCTTACTTCGTATCAACACCCTCAAACTCGTAAAACCAGTTTCATCGAAATAAAACTAGTTCTATCGCGCCACTAGCGATAGGCTTTCCTTAGCACGATTTCCACTCACGGTGTGCGACACACATACGTGTGCGCTATATCGGCCTGTGTGTACACCCTTGACGCTGTTGTGGGGAAATATTAATTGAAATTTCTCCTATTATAAAATGGTTGGACGCTCGCTTCGTCGAGTTTTCGGTTTACCAGGAGGGAAAAGAGCGCCGGTTGTGCTAAAATTAATCAGCCGCCAACCATCGCGGAGATATTGACCAACACATAAAACCTTTGCCACGAACCGGAACCGGACATCGTGAGTAAGCCAACGGGAAACCGGCGGGAGGTGAAGATTAGCTCCGGTTTAATGCGGATATCCGATATCGAACACTAGGCGGCTCATTTACCCGGCCGTGCTAAAACAATAACATTGTTTAATTTTCCACACCAGCAACAGGGTGAGATTGTGAGGGAGAAAGTAAGCCGCACGCTTAAGCTACCATAAAACTGCACGAGGTGTGAAAGGATTATTCTATGTTAAGGTGCAATGAAACACGCTGGACATTTCGATAATGCTAATGGAAAAGTCAATATGGAAGAGTACAGCATGCAACCAACACGCCTAAGAAGTTTTTTTAGCCTAGAAGGTGGAAGTGAGTTGAGCCAGTACTATACCATAACAAGTGTATATATTGGTAATTTTATCGTTTTTGTTCCTTTACCTCAAAGTGCGATGTGGAGCAAAACATACTTCGTCAGGGTTACATTTGTTTGTGTTTCTTACCTTAAGAAAATATTCTCATGAAGTTTTTAAGTTTTATTAGGATTATGGTTTAGGCATATAACTTTGTTTCACATTCAATATCGAACCTGGTAGTATTCTACCATCAATACCGCCTCTAAAATCAATATTACAATAACACTCATAGACTTATGTGTTCAACAAATCATGATTACTTATCAAACGGATTATCTTGAACCATCATCTGAACTACAAGCATCAAGTTAGTACCATAACACATTTTTATCATTCTAGAAATATTTCTAGCTTGTACGTACAAATTTCAAAAACGTCGTGTCAAATCACATTGATAAGAAACATAATTGAACAACATTTTCTCACAATACTCATCGGTGAGAAAATGTTGCCCTACACTGTCGTTTCTGCTTGCTTGAAGATCCTTCCATGAAAGGATGTGTTGATTACTGCTAGAAAACCCAATGGGTTGTCAAAAACAATGAGCCATTTCCATACGATGTGAATTTTCACACACTTTTCACAGTCTCCCAGAGCGCCAATCGTACGTACATTCCTCCTGCGTCTTCTCGAGCTGCGGCCTTATAAGCCTTCACACCAACATCCACCTACAAACACATGCGCACTTTACAGCCATCTAATTAGTTGTGCGGCATTACTCGGGCCGACGAGCAACCTTTGTGGCCGTTGCACATGGCAATCTTCCGGCAGAGCGATACCGGAGTTTATGTAATTACTTTTCAGTGTCGCCAGCTCCAACACCTTCCCCGGGCGAGACTGTCGAAATTTCTCCGACCACTCTGCCAATTAGACCTCCCAAAACTGTTGGTTGAACTAAGGCTGAAAGCCTCCCGCCGGGACCCGATCGGAGGACCCGCTTGAGAGTTAATATTGCGGGGTAGTTGTGGTGGTTAGTGGCAGTAGGCCAAACTTTCCGTGAGTCAATCATCAATAGCAACTGCAGCAAGCTTACCCGTTTGGTCTGCCATGGTAAACTTTCATGACATGGGTTTTGGGGGAAGTTGAACGTTCGCTCCCCGGTTTCAAATCGAAAAGAATGGTCGTCCTGGGTCTGGAGTTTATTTCCTTTTTTTGTCACTCCCACTGCACCAACCGCAATGTGTCCCAAAAATGCCACCCACTTCCGGTGACGGTAGCCTTTTGCAATCTGGAGCTGTCCTTGAGGCTTCGAATGTGAAAAGGTGTACGCCATGGGTTGACACATTCGGGCTTAGGAAGAAGAGAAGAATTGCTGAACCGTTTGAAGGCTCGAACCGTTCTAGCGATGATGATTATTATGAGGAAAAGTTTACACATACCCTTCAATCACGTCTGTATCGGAAGGTTTCAACAAACCCTTTTTCTTTCATGTGTTGATTCGGATTGGTAATCTGTTGCTTGTAATGCAGGTGAAGTGAAAAGCTTTGACAGGAAAACAAAGCATGAGACAGACCTTGATGCTCTAAACATGCTGGAACAAAGTTTATGAAAGTTATACAGAGACAAGTTTTCCTATCTTATGTAATAGAAACCGAGGTGTACGATGGTTATAACAAATTGTTTCTGCCAAAAAGCAAGCACGAAGAAATCGAAACATCGTCAGTTTAAATCGATACATCGTTCTTTCGCACTACAAATGCAGCTTCAATTGGAAACATGCCGAAGAAGAAAATTCCATTTATTTATAATGTCCTCGTTCGCCAAGAACGAGGTGCACGGAAAACAGGTTTAGCACATTTTCCAATCCATTGCATCCAAACGACGATGGAGGATGAAAACATACTCTCACACATGTACACGTCTTCTCAATTCTTATTGGTTGTTGGAGGTGGCATTTTCTTGCACAACTTCTTCTTGTTCCGCAGAAATGCCTGGTTTATTTTATTTAAGAATCGTTTTTGTTCTTTTGAACCGAAGCAAAACCACATTCCGTCCTAAACCGAAAACTAGCGCACCGTACGTGACAAACCGCGGTCTCCACTAATCCTCCACGCACCGTCCTCGGAGGGAGGGAAATGTCATGCGTTTGAGGGAAGTTTGTCACGTAACAGTCGTTTCGTCCGTTTCAGAAACAACAAACCCATCCTATCCAGCGTTGCGTCTAGTTTCGAATTCGTTAGGGTTTTGTCGATGGCACTCGCACTTGTCAGGGTGGAAAATTGCCAACCGAGGATGGTGTATTCATCGTTATTCTCGGAAATGGCTGCAAATCAGTCCCATTCAAAGTGATGAGTGACAACCAAGAAGAACATGGGTTTCTCCTCCTCACATGAGTTTCGGGAAATTTCTATTAGCCAAATTTGTCTACAAACGGGTAAGCTCGGTGATTTCACCTCAATCGAATTCGATTTAAAATTGGTTTATCCTTACGACAGAAAACATGTTCTCTTGTAGGAATAAACCTGTAAGCATATGTGTGTGTGTTTACGAGAAAAGTGTAAACTCAAATGTTCGGAAGTCCATGATGTTGCAGCACCATGCAAAATAAATCCACCTCCACCGCAGATTGCAGATTTGCACTCAATTGGCCCTCAATGAACGAAATTGCACTTTTTTCCTCTCAACTTTTCCCCTTCCAACCACACTCAGCGGTCCATACCCACTACTCGCTAGATGGTCTTATTTAATTTATTTATTTATTTACATCTCTCAGTCACCTTTCGGAAGCTCGATCGAACGGAAACGTGTGCGGCTTTAAAAAGCAATTTGATTTCGGCATTCACATCGCTTCCGGTGCGCTGTGGCATATCACCCCTACCCGGAAGCGGTTTTTCCCCAGCCTGCTGGAAAATTTCGTTTCTCAGAAGATTTACTTCTGCTAGAGGGCGTCGGTATGATGTGATGCATCTGCCAGTTTGATTGACTTGCCCGATTACCGTATTCTAATCCGCTTTACAGCACCGAAATCGACTGCAACTTATCAGCAAAGTGCTGCTAAAAGCAATCTTCTTTTGATCGAAACCAGAAAGGATCCAGAGAACGATCAGTTGGACCATCACCGGTGGTCAAGATGCAATTCTTTCTCAACACTTTTTATCACCTTGTAACACCTCACTGCTAAGTAAAAGGCAATGATTGGACGATGCTAGTTTGCTTTCCTTTCCTTCAGTGGTGACTGCTAATGCTTCGAACAAAGTGTGAGCGTTTTCTCACGTCTTGTCAGGGATTATGGGCACGATTTTTCTTCAATTCGTAAGCTTTCGAGTAATTGATTCATTTCTCAGGACGAGTGACACTACAAATGTTGAAAATAAAGTATAGCTTTGCTGTTTCAGGGTAAAAACCTTTAACTGCTTCGGGGTAAAGCAGCTTTAGCTTATTTAATGTTCCTCGTAAATGTCGGATTTATTCACACTAGTACAAGCAAGCGAGATAGGTACGCGAGCGCGTGTTTTTTTATCATCAGCGTGGTCCCGTTCCTCGGAGTGCTAGTTCCAGCGGTGCTGTTGTTGACACCTAGATGACGCTGATGGTCTCCACAAACCCATTTTTAAAATTTGCATTTTCAATTAACCGAATTGATTGCTGAAGTTTTTCAAATTGCTTCTTAGAGTAGGGATGTATGTGATTATTTTGGGTTTAAATAAATATTGAGTAAAAAGTATAATTCATAAATAGAAATGAATTAGGAAAGTGTTTCACTGGCGATCACAAACTTCTCATTTGTGGATCGGATTTTTTTTTCAATTCACCATTTCTGTAACAATACTCTTTCATCATCTACATTTGCATCCCAATTTTTAAAATAATTCAACATTCAAGGGAAAAATGTATTATCAACCCTAAGCAAAACGCAATCATCCGTTTCGCCTACTTGAAATCTCACTGTCTCCTGCCGCCTCGTAGAAATAACCGAACGAAATCAAGGTTGTGCAATGATTCGCCCCGATTATCCTTTTACATTTGCTCACGAAAATGAAAAGCTAAGCCCACAGAAAAGAATGAGACGGCCGAGGAAAGCCTGGACTGGTACACGATTTTTCACCACGTACCCTTGCACATTAGCAGAAACATTTGTTTTAATGCTCCTAATCCCGAATCGTTGGCTGTTACGGGTTTTAGGTCTGGATTTTTCTTTCTTCGCATGGATAAACCATATCTCCAACCATCCGTTGTCAATCCCGGTAGCTTGATTAATCCTTTTTTAATTACCTTTCGCAGAAACATAGGTCGTAACGAAGCAAAGCAAAAATCTTCCGTTTGCAATTACGGGCTGTGCTGAGCATTTACAATTCAGATTAATAGAGACGATCATTACTCAAAGAAGGAAAAACTTGGCTGACGGATTTTTTGCACATTCCTTTCGCTAGTGGATTGTTTGCGAAACAAGGGAAACTCCAGCATTCAGTCACATGTTTCCATAATTTTGGTCATGTAACATTGAACACCATCTGTAAATCGCCACGTGCCCCAAACTGGTTACGACGTGCACAAAAACTCCACATCAATCGTATTGATGACACGGCGATGGAGCTTTAAACAAGTTAAATTAGTATGTTTATCCATTTCACGAAGACAATCGATATCTCTGTGGGACACAAAGATGAAAAGAACTACAATACATAAGTACCCAATTTTTAAAATTATTTTATACTCGGTTTAAACTGGATCTCAGCTAACTTTACTCCACATCACTTTCCGGTTCGGAGACGGGAAAAGTTTGGCTCGTCCCAGCGGAGGAAAATTTTCCAATCGAAACGAAATCAGAGGATAGAGCGTTTCACCAGGGGGCCGATAACCGACATCCAACATAGAAACACATACACACTGAAACACACACACATGTGTATCGAAAGGATTCCAATTTCATACGACCAATCGCTTAAGCATCAAAAGTCGATTTCCAACAACTCGCATATGTAGCTCATTACAAACTTTTCAGCGTAGACGAGAATTATAGATGATTCAATTCGAACTTGGTTCAGCGAGAAGGAAAACAGGGTAAGCAGTTAATTAAATTGGTTTTCTTTTGCGTGCATGAATAAATTAAATTTTCTTTATGTCAAGTTGTACATTGAAAAGTGAACTGAAACAACAGCTTTCAAGGTTTAGCTGAAACTAAATAAACAGTAGGTGTTTCAACACCCTCGATTAGCAAACTTCAATATCCTTTCTGAAATCCAGTCGTGTTCAACTGATTGCCTTCTTCCAAAAGCACAACGTTTGCAAGGAAGTCACCAAGTTCTAATTCATCGATTAGTATACCATATACAATAATCTGGACAGTAAAACATCGACCATGGGGAAGACAACATGGTCTTTGATCAACAAAATGGTGTGCTCTTTTGGGGGAGAGGCATTCAGGATGCGGTGATACTGCTGAAATCATACACCAAACACCGAAAAGTCTTCATCCGGACAATCGGTATTGGTGTGTTGGTAACGGGTTCGTGAAGGCCATTTTGATAGCAGCATTCAATATCAACGACATGTTGCACACGTCTTCCCAAGCGAAGTTGATTTTTCCTTGATTCATGTTTTTATGATTGCGAGCTATAACGATGAGGTTACCCAATTTGCCACTAAACGATTACGGTGAATGAAGTCCGTATGGAAAATTAGACGACACAATTAGCTCCGTGCTTATTAGCTTTGCACGAGACTGCAAAATTTCTGTCCACTGAAGAACGATTGTGAAACGATTGAAAATGTTGACCGATTTGAGTATCTCAAAATATGCCGGGAGGAAACGAAGCAACATAATGGTATGCATTAAACAAAACCAAAGGAGCGTCGCAGGACATCAGCCTTAGGGGGTGTCGAGATCACATTCTGAAAAATTTGCGTTGGATCATGTTCTTATGAATATTAAGTGGCACGCAGAAAGCTAAAACCCCTTCAATGATTTATTTTCACTGATTAAAGCAACGTATGATATGCCTGTCAACATATTTCCAGCGAGAGGAATAAGCAAAAACCGTACCCTCAACGAAATGCACAAAAAGAGCGGAGATCGCACTGCTATTCATAGCATCTCTAGGAAAGTTTTGCTTGAGTGCTCGCCTTTTGATGAAACACAAACATCGCAAGCAACAGGTGTTGTCGAAAGTCCTTGGAGAAGGTTTTGCAACCCTCTTCGCAGTTTTCGCCCACAACATCCCTTTTGAATTTCGCAAATGAAGGCTTGTTATCTTCGCTGGCATAAGAGGAAAACGTGCCTGTTGAAGTATATGAGATCGTGTGTGTATGTGTGTTGGCATCGGTAAGAAGCGATGGCGGATGATGACTCATTTCTACCCAAACTTCCGATTCCACCTGGTACCCATACTCCCCAAAGCCATCTCCAAACCCTCCGAAAACGAATGCCACGTCACTCTGTCCGTGCAACCAAGCATGTCAAAGCTTGCTGATTTTCCGCTAACACCCAAACCAAACCCGCCCAAGGCACGTCGACAAGGGTGTGATGAACATAACTAATTACATCTGTTGACTTTTGTGTTCCTTTCAGGAAGACACCTGGAGTGCTTGTTCCCTCAGAGAGTTTTGGTTCCCTCAGTTCCAGATCCGTCCAAAATTTCTCACGGTGTAGAGCATCATTGTTGTGCAACAATTGGTACAGGTCGGGGAAGCGGTTTTCTGATCAATATGAACGCGAAACTGAAGTCATTTTTTCGCCCTCACTTTTCGTGTACGGTAATTATGCATAGTTTTGCGTTCGTTTAGATTTAGGCTTATCAATTTCACTTACTTCTCCAATGTCCCCAATGTTGATTGACCTATGGCGGCCAATCGCCTCAAAGGGTCGGACAACCGGCTGCCAGGCTCGACAACTCCGCGTACCGAAGGGGGAAGTTACTGCGGAATGCCTCGTTTGAATGAATTTGTCTTATTCATACAACATTTTTTTTAAATGATTAAATCGTTTGAGTGTCGTAAGGATATTAATCTTTCGTTTTTTCCTTCCAAATGTGTTTAAAAGGTTTAATAAAAATTGATAGACACATCTTCGAAATTCTTTTCGCTGATGAAAAATCAATGATTCGAGAAACAATTAAGTGGGTTTGGTTGGAGAGGATGACTTTTGCAGATGCATTTTTTTGTAAGTGTAAGCACTAGTTAAAGTATGTATTCAACGACTCCTAAACCCCGGAAGCTGGATAATGAAGAAAAATGTACCCTCTCGGAATGTAACCAATCAATAGACCAATTTGGCTGCTGGCTCCTGCGGCTCTAATTAAAGTTGAATGGGCCAACCACGGCTTGTATATGAAAGAGAAAAACTATACAAAAAACTGATGAAACACTCTTTTTGTCAAGGGTCAAAGTTTACAAAGCGGGCGAAAAAGGTAAAACGTTGTGGATAAACGTGGCGTACAAAAACGCTACAGTCACACGATACGGTACGTTACACTGGACGTTTTAATTTAGCCAGTGACTGTTCATGCCCAGAATTGACAGAAAAAATGGGTAATCCATGAAGAGGATATCTTTTTGTAGCCTTTTTTTTAAATCGACATTTAAACTTACGGCTCAACTCGGGAAATAGCTTTAGTTGCAAAATTAGCCAGTCGATCTAAAAGTAACGGACGCTTCCCGTATTTCCACGTCTTGACTGCTCGATGGCTGATTGAATGCCTGAAATATTTCAGAGGAAAAAAAAAGCAACATACACATAGAATTTGATGTAGAATTTTTATTTGGAATAATAATGCATTTTAAATGGTATTCGATTCGAATTCCAGGAAAAACGAGAGCAGGCAAGGGTAAATTTATTTTAGGGGAAGACATACAATATCAGTGAATGGATTGCAGGAATGTGTAATGAATTTGTGAGTTATTTAAGAGATAACCACTGGAAACTCCGACCAAACAAATTAAACCCAGACTCGTTAATCTTTCCAGAGAGGAGACGATCAAAAGGTTGTCTACTTTGACGTATTATTTGAAGTGATTCCACATAATGAAACGGAAACTACTCAAGCATACGGCTTAGCAATTTTGAAATGTTTAAGATAATGTTTAAAAAAACGAACAGAATCGTCATTATGGACTCTCGTATTAAAACTCAACCCATGTCGCACTAATCTAAAATAACGTTTTGCTTCGATTGTTCAACTCTCAAGGAATGTTTCAAATCGTTTTTTTCTAGTTTATTGGTTTCATTAGGCAGATGTTAGGCTCGTGCAACACTGTAACGGTATTTTAATGTAACAGAGTCCCGTTAAACTTGCCGGTGATGACAGAAGACACGCAGAAAATTGGCTTTATGGCCCGTGGATCATGACCTCAAAGCACTCGGATCCTTTCCTCGTTGGTGGCAAAATGTTCCAACGAACGCTGAAGTTACGCGTCGGTAGAAGAAGGTATCTGAAAGCAATCCAATTATGAACGACCATAGTTGTCTGCACTACCATAGATTGAAGCTCCGTGTACGGTCTTGCTCTGCGCAACATGATCCTATCACGTGCTTCCATGACCGTGTGAATCATGAACCATGTGAATAGGAGATTTAGGAGCAAGTCGACATTGACCATCTGGGCTTGATCGTAGGTATTCGCGTGAAAAACTAGCTTTGCCTAGGTCTGGCATAGCAACTGTGGCCCGAAATGTGTACGGTCCTATTCCGTCGAGTATCGTTACGGAAAACCATCCAAACTTCTCTAGGAATAAATTAGAGAACGTTTGGACGAAATGCGAGTATATGGTCAAGGACTGTTTCTTTTTTTTTTTTTTTTGATAATCATTTCCGATTTGTCCCATCGATAAGTGCATTGCAAATGCAGTCGAGGACTGAAGTGTCCTTCCATTGTAATGGGTCTGAAGGGAAATTGATTTATTATGTTCTTCGGTGCAATAGTATTGCAAGGATTGCATACATTTATAGACTTCACTTAAAAGATGTTTAAGGTTTACAAATCAGGGAACAATTATTTTGTTCAATTGTTTTGGCCTTTGTTTTATCCTTTAAATTGATTTGTTCTTCAAAACGACACCCTTACTAGAAACCTTTACAAATGGCCTCATGGATGTGGATATTTTAGTACCAGAAAAATTGTTAACAAAATCATCACAAACACTTGACACAGTCGAATCTTCACCGATTGCGTGCAAAACATGACGTTAAGGAACGTACCTACTGTGCCTACTTCGAGACTATACGCAAAGTCGTACAAGAAGAGGAAAAATCATTTCATCTTCACCTTGCCTAAGCTGCTTTATATCTTCCTTAGCTATAAAACGCCCATCGTGTACACCGCTCAACTCGGCAACTATGGAAGCTTATGTTGTGATTTTTTCGGATTTCCGTTTCCTTTTGTTCATTGCTTCTCCTTAACATCCCCGCCAGCCGAGAGTTCTATCTGCGAACCCAAGACTTTCTATAAAGCATGTTGTGTTTCTTAGTATCTTCTCCAAATCGCTCGATTCGTTTTATCCATGTTATTTTAACGTTCTTCTTGTGTCTTTCTCTTCACACGCGTGGTGTTTACGATGCTGCCAGTAACTGTCGGTGATCTATCAGGCAGCGAAATTCATCAATGGTAGGGAGGCGTGTGGATTGGAAATGTCTTGGCTTGGAAACCATGGAACCCACTCGCTGTACATGGCACTTGAGAAACAGGTTCGTGATGGGTTTGGGCTCTGGACAGCGCTTTGGCGACCTTTATCGGGCACATAAATCTGGATGAGGAATTTTCTCAGCATCGTCAGCTTTTACCTCCCTTCACTTTGATGAGTCCACTGGCAATGGCAATGAAGCAAAGCTAAAAACAAAATATTTGGCCTTACACCCGTCACTACGGAGATCTTTTAAGAAACGCGGCCAAAATCAAACGAAGACAGTCGATGATGATGGCGCTGATCGCCACATGATCGCAACGTCAAAAAGGCATCAAAAAGCTGGTGGCGATAAAACCAAACTGGACTCGCTTCGTTACCGCCAGTACAGCTGCAGCCGAGAATGAAATTAATGTGCCTTTATCAGTCACGGCAACGCGTTGCCAAGAAGGTCACGGCCACGGTTTGCCAGATTGACGACACATGTGGCGCTTGATTGTTGAGGCAAACCGGCAGATTTATGTTTGTATTTGCAAAGCTCCACCTAAATAAATTGTGGACAACGAATGCACACTGAGGTCATTTTGCTTTGTCCAAGTTTCATAATCCTTGGATTTCTTCTCTGACGTCCCAAGAAGTTATTATTTTAACCAAACAGAATAGGGGATAGGGAAGGTTATGGAATCTGGGCTATCGGGGGATAAGTGTTTTACGGCTCTTTTAGTAGTCGTCCGTTTAAGGCAATATATTATGAAAAGGATGCGGTAGAAATGTTTCGAATCGAAGCTTTGTTACTGTTATAAACCTTAGATGAAAATTAATCGCAGATTATCCTTAAAAGATGAATGAAGTTTAAATGAAAAAGTCATATGGTAGGTGTTTGGTACTGGTTGCTATTGTTTTCATTTAACATTTAACCTATTACCTGAGCGAATTATTTTATCTTTTCTTCTCTCTTATTCACGATGTGTTTTTTCATCAATTTTAATATTTGATCATAGTGAAATTGAAAAAAGTGATGAGAAAGCCTTTGTAATTCATCCCACACAACACATATGCATGTAAATCGAATATCAACTTGAAATAATCGTACTTCTATGCAATATGATTGAATCGTAAATGAGGCCAAAATAATGCCTATACGTACAAAAGTGGAGGCGCTAACCGTACATTGTTCAAAATGTATATATTTAGTCGTATGTTTTCTAAGTCGGCATCATATACGATTTACGATATACATCAGCCGTACATTGCTCGTTCATCTAATCGTATGCATAAAGAAAATCGTATTACATTCTTAATCGACATCATATGCAACAAAGAATATACATTGCTCGTACATTGTATATGCATAATGCGATTCCGATTCGAAATATACTAATATGAGATTCAATCTATTCAACTTAATACGACTTCGTGTTGTGTGGGATACTACTATTTTTTACTTGGTTTTGTTTTAAAACTATCTTAAAATTTCTTGGGTTTGATTGTATAGAATAATGCAGTTAGTATTCAGCTTGCAGAGGGTAATTCTACTGCAACACTCATGATGCCGGATCGCTTATCTAATGATGTTTTCACGCGAGATTACGGCTCCGCGATTCGTTTGATGATCAACTTCACCATTTCGACTTCATTACCCTTCATGAATTAATATGCATAGCTTGGTTCACACTAGGACAGGTTCGCTCCCGGTGCAGTTGCGTTTATTGTTAGTATTTGCATCAATTGCAATATGTTTTGTTTGGTGCGTGCGTGAGTGCATGCCTACGTTCGTACTCTGATGGGAATTGGAAAATAATTGCAAATGTTTATCACCGTTAATAATGTTTTATGATGACGGCACGCTTGCGTCGATCCGTTCTGGCAGGTAAAATGAATTGGTGGAAAAGTGTCACCGGCATGCCACTGAGTTTTCCTGCCCAAACGAGCATAGAAAGAGGTACCTTAATGCGCCGGTGGGCACGCACCCGGATGGCCATTTGGTGACCCTTTTCGATTTGATTTGTTGATACAAATTGACGCTGTGGTACTCCATATTTCATGATAATGTTGGCTCGAGTTGAGGTTTTTCCTATTTAATGGAAAATGGTAGCATCTACCATTGCCGGGGCAAGTGACATTGCCAGGAGAGGTGTGTGCGTGTGTGCGTACTTGGGTGAAGTGAATGATAACCAAATATTTGTGTTTTGAGCGTTCGAATGGGGTTTCCCTTTTCCTAACAGTTGTTTTACAAATACAAGTGTTTATGCGCAAGCATGTTTCGCACCAAACATTAAAAGTAATGGATGACACGATACATTCAGTCGTGCGTTACCTAAGTGATGAAACTTTTCAGGGCGATCGGAAACGGGTTTTCAATAAACAAGTTCATTTTCTATAGGTCATGTTTTCCGACCGGCTGTGGGTGTGTGTTTTTCCGCACGAAAAGATTGATTGAGGAAAGGGTCAATTGATCCCACAGACCTTTCCATCTCATATGGCTGGATGGGTCAACATCGGCGTCTTTCATAATCGAATGCGAAAACCTAGGTCCATGCTTTCCCGTGCTTTTTCCCTTTCCCCTCGGAAAACGTGTCATCTCTTCATACGGTTAGAAGCGGTTGGGTTTCCAATGAATTTTTGTACCTTCTGCGAGTGCATCGGAAATCATTCCGGACGAGATAGAACCCTCTTCCGCTTTGACGGTTCATGTCGGTCAAGACCCGAACGAGTTCTACCAAGAGCTAGTTGGTTCCAAGTAGAACATGGAATTCGCCCGGTACCAGCACAATCATTCTTTCCTTGTCGTTGAATAAAAGAAGGAAAACGGATGAGAAGGAAAAAAGTATAAAAATATTCGCATGGTTTCAGGACTAGAAATGAAGCTGCATTGAGTTCTTGCACATATTTGAAAAGCAGTCCGAACGCTTATACACCACTGCGTAGACCAGCATTAAGCCTTTTGTAATTGGAGCAAGAAGCTTGTAAAAAAGTATTCCGGTCAATGGCATTATGCTGGCACTGTCAACATGATCCATCGGTGTTATCCAATCCTCGGCGTCCAGCAGCAAATCTAACTCGAGAGTATCGAAAATATAAAATACAGCACCAGCAAGTTCAGCATCTCCGACATTTAGAGTACCTGTAATCGGATGCTCGTGCACTAAAAGTGTCTGAGAGTTGACATTCCAAAAGCACCGCGTCAGTCAACCGGTTACAGTAATGCTCGGGTGCCCTGTCGACTGTGCGAGCATCTGCATCCCCTATTTTTACAGGATCAGGGACGGTGGTAGATTTCTTGGAATGCTAATAAATCAAGCCGTGTGTCCGTGCCAGTCCTCGGCAGGTAACGCCAACTCAATGCACCCCAAGCGTGACGTGAGACCCAGTATTAAGGGATAAGACTAAGATAATGGCCGACTCAATGGATAAGGATTAGGGTGAGGGCTGAACACGCGAATAAAATCCTCCTTGTTGAGGCTTGTAATGTTCGGTTCGGTAAGCGAAGGGATTATTTTCTAACGTTTCCATTAAGTGAGTCTTAATTTTTCTGTGGTAGCTTACTTACGCCTTGGAAAGTGAAGAGGAAAGCGTTATTAAGGATTTTTCTATTACTTGCCCTAGAAGAGATTCGATGAATTTTAAATTTATAATTGTAATACGCTCGTATATGCATGAAATGAGGAGAAATTGTGCTCGCCAGATAAATGGTAAGGTAATCGCTTAAAAATGTACCCCGCATAGATTAGATTAAGGCACGTATGAATTAAAGAAACAAACTACTGGATTGGTTGAAGTTTAATTTCAATATTTCCTCTACAAATATGAGATAAATGTATCTTTGAATCTCATAAATGCTACCGGTTGTCTTATTTACTAACTGATCAGGGTTATTCCAAATAAAGTCGTGGAAGTTTGGTGATCCTCCATTCATACTTTTCATATGTTGAAACAGTGGATCAATTCAATTCACAAAGATGATATATTTATTTTCATAGCTGTGTACAAGATAGCTTTGAAATTTGTTAAGGGGATTTAAAAACCAAATAGGTAAACATGCTTTCAGGTTATGAGCCTAATGTAAATAATCTAAGGTAAATGTCGGAATGTAAATAATCTAATAGTTTCGTCCGTAATACCATCATAAATAAATTAGTGAATCATTTTCCAGTTTCGTTTAAACTTAGCATAGTTATGTTAAAAAAGAAGTTTAATAGCTTTTAGGAGTTGACAAACTGCTTCATAGAATTTTATTTACTTACCGAAACATTTCCTAATCTTTTCACTGAGAGTGGGTGCAGTTTAATTTTGCCAACGGCGATGTTGTGGTAATTAAATGTTTACTTATACTTGATCAACTTTAAATCAAACTTGAATTAAATTGTAATTGACCAACCATTTGATGAAGAACTGGTTCAATAAAAATTACAAACTTGGTTTATTCTACCTTCAATTTGCTTTTAAACGTGATTTCCCATTTTTTTATAGTGAGGTTGTCAGTTTTAATTTTCAAAGTTGGTATTGTAAATGTTGCTTTTACGAATCCGCGAGTAGAGATAAGTTACCATCGGTTTATCCCCACATACTTCCTGATCAGATCCGGGTAGGTTCAATTGAGTTCTGTTTCCAATTGTACGCTCGGCGAAAAGTTTATTGGCACCCCGTAGGCTACGTGGGCGCTTTGTCTTAAGCCGAGAAAAACCAGGGTTCGGCACCAAGACCGCGGAAAACCAACCCACGGTACGAACCCGTCTGTGATGCCGTCAAAAGTTTTAATGGAATAATGAAAACCCGCCACGAAAGCATTTGTTTTGCAGGCAGGCAGGTCGGTGTAAAACTCATTGTGGTTACTGGGTGTTAGTTGGCCGTTTGTGGGCGTACAATGAATGGGTCTAGGTTGTGTCTTGGCGCCGCACTTCAATGATATGTGTGACATTATTGCCGATCCGGGAAATGTGATTGTCGTATGATGGAAATGTTTAAACTGGTTACAGGTAATTGAGTTAGAGAAAATTAATCAGCTCGTACCAGCAGGTTGAAGGCAGGAAATGGCTGCTGAAAGTGACTGCGATGAACAACAATGGCAGAGTAGTTCGGGTAGGAAAAAGCTATAACCGACAATTGTGATGGCTTCGGGGATTTCTCCCGTGGCGAGGTGTCTTTTGTCAACCATATTCACGGTGTGATTGTGGATTAAAGGTTGGTTAATTGAGTTAATCGGGCAAAAGTGACACTTCGAGCGATGGAGGATGAGTACTGTTCGGTGTTAAGATACTGTATGCTGATTGTCATAGATTTATTGCTTACCGGTGGGTGTAAATGAGCTCCTTTTGTTACAAGCTTTAGTTTGGCTTTAGTTTGGTTTTTTATCTCGAGAGGATTGATGCAAAATGATATGCTAAAGTAATGCGTTCATGCCACTCGGAACTAAGGAGTTTTTTTTTTATAAGACTATATGAAAAATATCAACAACCGATAAACGAAGGAAAACAAAAGTAATGAACAAAACCCTTTAGTGTTGTACAGGCTGGGACAGTTTTTAAATGAAACATCTCGTGACATACATACTTTACTTGGTACTACCTTCTGGATAGAGTCAATTGTTCCATTTATTTACCTGATTTATGTTTTTGCACTGGTTCGACTAAAATTTCACTTCAAAGTTGATATTTTTCAGCGTCAAAAGAGACTTTATTCTCTCCGTTATGTAATATATAAATTTATCATTTATCTCAAAATCAGTATGCCAATGGTCGACCATTCAGTTGAAAATGTGTTAGTTGATTGAGTCACCGTTATTACTATGTTATTTGATTTAACCGATTTGACCGAAATAATAGTACTCCTCTGTTGGAAAAGACACTAAGAAACGTGATAATGTTTTTTAACGTCGGCGGCATTATCCATCTTGGCTAAATCTCAAAAAGGAATTTTTCTCCTGAATAATAAGTTTGAAATGTGAGATGTGTTGGATTTTTATTCAAATTATTTACTTTTCACTTCCAAAATGCTTAGTTACTAACGGTTTTGAGCTTTTCATTTCACGCTTAGTTTTTGCTCGCCCAAAGTTTATAGGTCAATCCTATGCTCAACTTGCAAAGACTGAATCCCTCGAATGGACGAAACTGACCTGCAGTAGAAATAATGAGAACCAGAGCGAATATAAAGTTTTATCAATTTGGTATTTGCTGCGAAATGAGATTTCTGTTAAATGTTATACCAAGGGTGAATTCTTGGGATGTGTTATTAGAAGTTTGCCTTGCAGTCCGTGGTTTCTCCTGTTTGAAAAGAAGAATTTTCAAAGGTCCATCATTTCAACCTTTTTGAATAATAGAATTACATTGTTTATATCGTCGTCGGGATAATAAATGTCAGTTTTATTCTTCACATCTGAAAATATTCACTTAATACTGTATGGCACGTATTCATTAAGAAAAAGCTAAGTGTTCCCTTTATGCACGCTTGGTAGAGCTGGTATTATTTGCTCGCACTGTGCTGAATCGGTCGTTTTTGCTGTGATTTCATATTATTTTACGCTTACAGGGGCCAAATGGAAACAACACAATTTGAATGGAATGATGGAAACACGGATTTCGAGGCCGAGAATCTGAACAAGGCCTAAGGCGTGTTTCTTTTCGTTGCAAACAATGTGGCCTAGATGCAATACTCTCCATAAGATGGAAAGTAAAGAAAGGTACTCACAATAAAACAAAACGACGTGAAAAAACGTGAACCGCAAACTCTTGGCAAAGTTAAGCATAGCCCGCGTGCTTCGGGATGGATCAGGATTGTCAAACAGGAAAACAGATTGTTACAGAGATCTTTCCACCGACGGGAACGCTCACAAATGCTCGTTTT
This sequence comes from Anopheles coustani, assembly GCF_943734705.1. NCBI lineage: Eukaryota > Metazoa > Arthropoda > Insecta > Diptera > Culicidae > Anopheles > Anopheles coustani. Next base: position 42,186,442 of record NC_071288.1, on the reverse strand, counting down.
CTCAATATGAGCCAAAGAAAACATCTCACAAACTAGAACGCATCGGGGTTATACATTTGTGGCAGTGTGAATGTTTGTATCGTGTTTTCCTCTCCTGTAACATTTGCCTGCTTCCAATTTCCCAATGCAAAAAAGGTGGTGATACAAGAAATGGCCTATATTTTGCAGAGATCTGGATTGAAGAAAAACTCAGCAGCAATATAATACATCTTTGGCAGCCGACATAAACGAAACCTTGTGGGTCTTGTTAGATTGCTTACTGTTGTGATTTTTTTGCAGCAAGTGGTACGGAGGTGCCTGGCAATGATGTATGTGATTGAAAGTTTTCCCATTTTAACATCATTATGATTGTCATTTCACAAGATGTGTTCAGTTCGGGGTAAAACTTGGATCGTGCTCGAAGGCATGCATCGAACCACTAGAAATACTTTCGTCATTATTTGATCGTAAAAATGTTCGTTAACTGACAACTATTGGGAAAGTTTATGCTAGTGATGAGCTAGCTATGAGTCGAAACATTGCTGAAAAATTGGGTAACGCATGCTTTCGTTTTGAACTAAGAGAGTTCTTTTACAAGTTTTTCTCCAGCTCATCTTTTCCTGCGGTGTTGCAGTTACGGTTTATTACACTTTTATTAACAAATTTCATGAAAGGTATTTCAATCAAAGAAGAAGAATGTGATGCAAACATGATCTTTTCAATGATTTATATTGTTCTGGTACCTTATAGAGTCCTTTTGTCTAATATTTAGCCAACAACTGGTTCATCTGACTGTGTCTTGTTTGATAAAGTTAAAACAGTTAGCGTTTTCAATTTTCATGTATGACAAAACTTTGAAGGTTGCAGCCCCATAATTTATCCAATTTCATAATTCTTTATCTGTTGATGCATTTCAGATAGAACAATTTGTAAACATAGATTAAAAAGAGTAATTCACCCAACCTTGTGGTTACTATTTGCATAGTCTTGTTTGTGTGTTTTCTTGTGTAGAATGATTTTATGCTTCTGTGTGAAAACTTTCAGTTTCTCTTTGCTTTAGCAGAAACGTAAGACATATGCATTTGATGCTGAATATCTACCAATAACAGCTTAGCCAATGATTTTGTATCGATTAAATTTATTATTGTGAATTGATGGTATTCTCGGGAAAACATGTTTGGAAAGAAACTGTAGACCAAGCACTTTTTATGCTGAAAATGTTTAACACGCTTTTTGAGATGCAACATAAAAAACTAAACTGAAGCGTTACACAAAATAATGGAACAACAAAATGGAATTTAATGAACCATTGCTTTTAATTTCATATCAATTTTCGTGTTTGCTGTAGAGAAATGCTTAAGACCCATTAGATCAATCTACTTCTAATTCAAATACAATCCATCAGGCCGACAAATTCCCTGAATAATTAATTGATTAACGTATGAAACTAACCAATTAAAGACTAGGAATATTCTAGCACTGAATAATGATATAATCGTTATGAAAAGCAGATAGTTACAGCGTCAAGCAAGTACACAAGTCCTGAAAACGCAGAAAGCACTCCCCACCGTCTTGCGCATAGTTCGTTTCTGTTGCGTGCAAAATTTGATAATAAATTCTCGTGCGTGCAGCATCACATCTGACCCACGTTCCTGCAATTCGTGTGTACCTATTGCGGTTCCCACAGTGTGATACATGCCTGCAATAAACTAGACAACCGCAGCGAAACCCGACGCCTGTCGTCACCATTTCGAGCCCTCGGTTTTGCTCAGTGTGCACAAAATGCTGCGCTGGCTTTTAATCGTACCACCACGACTAGGAACCCCTAAAACGAAACTCCTCACTTCCAGGACCGGCATCGTAGTTCGGTGTAATGTTATTGTGTGACAATTATCCTCTCAACGCAGACACGTCAGATTTGCCGAGCACGCGAAGGGAACGCAAATGGTTCCGTTTCCTCACGACCGCAGCAAGAGCCGGCCACCGTCTTGGAAGTAGATAAATTGAAGGCCGGCCGAGACGCATGCCGTTATGTTGATGACCATGGTTGTATGCCACATTCGTTAGGGTCCATCTCGTGGATTTCACAACATGCACACCCTTACGTGGTAGGGTTGGCTGCCCGGAGGGAAAGGTATCCCTGTTTTCCGTTGCACTAGCCGACGATCGAGATTTCTGTAGTTGCGTCTCTCTTGGGTGTTCAGATTTGGGGCCGGACAAAAGTGGTATTAGCAGATCAAACACGTCCTCGAGCCATCCATTTCAATTCACTTCAATCATTTGCCTATTAGAGGGCACGCTCGAGCTCGCATTACTGGTGTCTGATTCCAGCAGGAGTCTGCGAGGTTTATTCCAGCAGAAGCCACTCTGTTTGACGCACGTAAGAACGTTACCGTTCCGATATACCTTTAATTTTTACTATCATCTCTTGAACAACCCTTAGCCTTCCGAAGGCATCAGAATTTCCGGTCAGCATTGCTTCAAAAGCCTTCGGCGAACAAGAGCAAAGCCATTAGCAAGTGTTGGTAGTAAATAATGGAAGCACAACCCAGCAACCCCGAGCTGTGTGTCCAACCTCACGCTAACGCCAAGGAATCACCCATTCCGATTCCGGCGCGTCTCGTTGTTGGTTGATTATTTCATTTTGGGAAATAAAACGATGTGAGAAAGAGGCCACCGGCAATGATCGGACGAGACGAATGGAAATGGATGTAATTGAAATTGGCTATCTTGGCAGCGGAGTTCCTGGGGTTTTTGGGGGAAACCACCAAAACCGCTCGGGATGGATTCATTATCGACAGGGAAATTGGGGTTGATTGCTGTCGGAGGGTTTCGCCGGGAGGCTTGCCAAAGCCGCCAAATCCCTTCATTTGAAGTTGACGAGATTTATTCAAGCAATTTGTTAGCCTCACATTGAAAGTGATGGCGAAAAAGAATAGAAAAGCGCTAGTGGGTTGCTTCAAGGTTTCGCGCTTTGCACCTTTTAGAAGCGTTATACTCGATATCGAAAATCTTCCCTTGGAGGGTGAGAACAAGAAACTAAAGTAACCCGAATGTCATCAGCAGTGTGCAACACAAGTGTGAACATGCAGCATAGAATTGTACACGGCGTCCGGTCCGTTCTGACGTCCGTCCATGTGTGTTCCATGTTTGCCACGATTGCTCCAAAATACTAACTCTGTGCTCGTGACGAAAAAACTATTATTTCTTGCTTCATTGGCTTACAACAATCACACAAAATCTATTATTTCCTGGTGAAGTAAATGTGCCGGGAAACTGTGCCCAGGGAAGGGTTAAGCGAAGGAAGTTGAACATTTTAGCTAGGTCCAAAAGACCGTGAAGTATATGCATCGTAGCAAAATACACGGGAGCCAACGTGCTTTCACTGCTCCGTAAAAACAGCTACAGCTGCGAAACTTCGCAAATCGTTCCCGAAAGACGTGAAATTCCCTGGGAAAGATGCATCGAACAAATTGTTCAGTTTATTTAAATCATTCATTCATGTGTTCTTTTGCAAGTGGTGGCAGAAAGATTTGGCAAATGCAACTAAATGGTCCATGGTGTTGTGGAGTATGGATCGTGTTTTTTGTGTAAACAAACTGGGACGGTGTTCGCTGCAGAGACTTTAGTGGCCATGTGAAACTTCAATCGACCAATAAAATACTTGTTGCGCTGCAAACTAGCTTTTGAGGATAGCTTTTGGATTTCTTTGTTAATAAATTCATGAACCGAGGGATAAATTGAAAATAGGTTGCTCTTGAGATAAACTTAGGTAAACAGTAATAATTTCAATATGTTTAAGTTGGTAATGATTTTCAACAACCACAATTGATATTCATATTTACATTTTGTTTTGATATTGTATCTATACTGAGATTTGAGTACTTCCATTGTTCAATTAGAAACATAGAGAAACATATATTTGAGAGTTTTTATAAATAATGGATTTATGACCTGAACATGCTAATTCATGAAAGCCGTTAAGGTTTCTTGTCATGGATATAAGTATTCAAGATCTTAGGCATTACCCTGTTAGCTTTTTCTACTCTTCTTGCATCTTCAAGATTCATGGACTGGGATTTGAAATTTTCTATTTAATTATTTTACGTGATTGCGCCTTCCATTCAGCACATAGATTTATTATCTATCTGATTTACTTAAGTAAAATCTTAAGAAGCTTTACAGCTTTACAACTTTCTCGGCAGTTCACCCAGTTACCACTAGTGGCATAGTGGTTTACGCGTATATTCTCACTTTAATCAGCAGAGAAATCGCACATTTCCATCCATCGCCTAATTTTATTCTTCGGCGCGCCCACGATGTTCACGTACTCTCCCTGGGGCTGCCTCCGGACGCACTTGCGATAGAAGTATAAATATTTAACCATCAAACAGCCACCTTCCGGATACCGTTGCGACGATGGTGCTGGCCATCACGAGAATGTTTGGTGGAGGAATTTATAGAATGAATTTAAATTAACCTGCGTGCAGCTCGAGTGCCATCATTCTTTTGTCCGACGTGTTGTGTCCAAACGCACTACCAGTGCAATAACATGTACGGGGTTTCAGAGGGCAACTCTGAAAGGCATACATTATTTACGATTTAGACTTATTTCGGGTCGATTTACGGATCGTCCGTGGAAGCGTGCTCATCATTTACGGATTTCGAATTCATTATTGTTGCCGCACACAAAAGTGCTCATCCATAGTTTGTTCCCAACGAAACGCCGTAGAAGGAAGAGAAAGGATTTGTTCGTTGAGTGCAAAAACTACTCTCTTGAAGTTGTGAGAAAGGAATGAGATGATGCGTCAGTGGTGTTCTCTAGCGTAGAGTCAGTCAGGCGGGTGTTTTAAAATAGAAAACATTTCCAAGCAACAACTGTCATAACGTCCGGTATCACCCGAAGGCTTAGGAAAATTGTGGGAAAAGCGTCATCAGTCCGCAGCCCGGTGAGGACGTACGAATTTCCACGAAACCTTTTCAAGGATTGTTGCCAAGCTTGCTTCTCGCCAAAACTGGGGAACCACTTTTGTTTGATTTTATGGCAAACAAATGTCGAGATGCCGTCACGAGGAGGTAGACCTAGTTTTTCTCTACTTCTCTGAGATCCGGTTGGTTGCTTGTACCCTACCCTCCTATTGTAAGAGGGAAATGTGACCAGGGTCGCATGATACTATCATCGGGTTCTTTATGGAGCATGAGATTGTGTGACTGCGCTCGCTTACGAAACGCGCGCACGGGAATAGCAGAAAAACGAAAAAGGAAAAAGAGCCAAAGTAGAAACTGGGCAAATGTCCCTCCGTAGGGGATTGTATTTTCCAGCCCAGCGGAATATTTTTAAACGAATTGCAATGCCGCAGAAATTGAGGTTAGATTACGGCTGGCTGTTCGCCTTTACAGATGTTACCAGGCTGCCAGCCAGATAGCCACGTTTCGAGGGTTTTCGGTCGTGACTGTCAGTTCATTTAAAGTGCAAAGTCAATTTATACCACAATGAATTTTCATCTATTCCTATCCGTTTCGGCTGTAAAATTGTTTGTGTCAGTTGTTGTTTTTTACATTATTAAAAGAAACGAAATAATTGGAATTTAAAAAAAAATGAAAATTTCCATTGTAGTTGCAAATATGTTTAGAGGCATGTATAAACTATTAAAACTGAATGTAATGCTACCTATTGTTGGCACTGTTTTGTTTCTACCTACAATACAACCTAAAAGAAAATGTTGTGAAACAATTAAATCAAACAAAAATTATGTCACCAAAAAACACACACAAAAGAACGAACCCTTCTCGAGCTTTCTCTTATTAATTCCTAATAAACATAAATTTGTTTTAAAGATGAATAAGCTCTAATTGAACCACAGAGTTTCTCAAATGTGACATAAACTACAAAGCAAATGTTCCTTCCAGTTTAAAACTGTGTTGCACAGACTCAGATACTGCGTTTCATAGAAAAGTCACAATCAACTGTGATTAAAATGTTGATCTTTTTCTTTGATTCATGTTTTATCATCGTTGTACATGGAACGGTGCGATGAGTAAATGAAAAACTAATGGAGTTTCTGATGCCATTTTACAGAATAATATTTTGTTGTAGTTTGGTTATAGCATCATGCAAAAACAAACTTCTACTTGGCGTAACGACCTTGTTGGTCATGCCTGCCCATTTAGGGTTTACGAGACTGTTACCCTATGTGTACGTGGATAGTCAGTCCTCTCAAACAGTTTCTTAATTCCAAGTGGTTTGGTGTTGGTGGGCACAGAAACAACTGATATATAATTTCACTAGTCACTTTACTGCCCGGCACCGTGTTCAACATCGCGGCACGGGGCATAATAGCAAAATTGCTAATCAATTTCATGCTCAACCGCACGCTGCGGTTGCCTTTCACTAAGGACCCCTTGCCGTTGGCCACCGGGAGTCGGAGCCGGAAACTACCGAAACCAGCACATCGCATTTCGTTTCTTATGGTGAATCCCGTCCCCTCTCCCAGGGGGTAGAGTTGAGAGCAAAATCGTACGACACCGTCGTGCCCGGTTTGGTGAATCGGTTCGCGCCACCATTCAGGGGAAGCCCATGCCAACATCCATAATTATCGCCCTCGTATGAGGCGAAAATGGAAATGTAATGGTTATTTAGCTCTCGTTAAAGCGTTTATGAGCGTTATAAAGATAACACCTGGAGAATAATTGAATCAGTGCGCCTGTATGCGCAATGTACCATTCCCGGCCCTTGGGTTGTCGGTGGAAACTTTAAGTATAGTTCGCACAATCGATAGAATGTATGAGGCTTGATACTGGCAATTTGTCAGGGTTAGGGTTTTGAGAAAATGTTACCAGCTTAAAAGTTTTCTATATGGGCCAACGGGACTGATAACGTGCTTTTTTCGCATTTTCCACAAATTACATCAAATACAATCCAATGCCTTTTTAATCGCATTACCGGGAATGAAAAACATTCAAGATCCCATCAGGACGTGTGTGTAATGTAGAAAAATTACATATATATCGTAATTGAAAGAAATAGTGTCGTTCTTCTTGACCTCACGAGGTGTTTCAAACAAAACATTAGAGCTCTAATAAATAAGATAATTAGAGAAATAAGTTGCTCGACGCGCATTCATTAAAGGCGGAAATGATTGCACAATTTATCATTCGCATTTTTATCATGGCAACGCTGTATTTTTATTGCCATGGATATACCCTCCAGCCGTCGTTCGGTGGGGCGTTAATGGGAGCAGCGAAGGTTGTTTGGGTAAAATGGCGAAACTTTTCTTTCTCAGCTTATTCCAACGCTACTGCTCGTATGGGACGTGTAGAATATGTACTTGTTCTAGCTGTGTGTTATGCGCTGTTAATGGCTCAGTATGCATGGTTTGTACATTTCAAGGACACAGGAAACACAAGTTCAGCCCGAATTGCTTCCTTCCTATATTTTAAGCCAGCAAACTTCTTACTTTAAAGCTTTCGCTTTTTTAGTCTCTGTTGAAACTGTCAAAGGTAGAACGTTGAAGCTGCTGCTTTCAGTCGTATAAGAAGCCCGACAAGAGCATTGCGCTAGGTGACTCCCGGTATAAAATATGGATGAGTCAAACAACTTGACCCGTATAACAAGTTCAACGAACAGACCAAAGTCGACCAGTCTTCACTCGATTTCGATTGATTGACGGCTGAAACAGCATCTAGGAGCAACTAGTGCCAGGTGTTTTTAATCCGATGATTGTGACGAACAGCAGCCTCCGGTCGGTGTGAGAAAATCTGTGCGAGAGGCCAAATTAATGGGTTTCCGTCATCCGTACGCCGCTGAAATGATGAGCGGAAATGATTTCCGGATGACGTTGTGTCAGCCGTTCGGAGCAACACTTTTCCCCAGCTCCATGATGCCATCGACAGGGGGACATGACCGCATTCCGGGGAATCGACAAGTGACACATGGCTGATGGGACATCCTAGCATCGGGCAGTAAGCCGATGTTGTCAAATAACTTTTCGAACAAGGATAATCAGTTATGATGAGCATACTTGCCCGACAGGATCACGTCACGCTGTGGTATCTTAAGGTAGGTCAAATACTGGGTATGATGGAAGGGAGGGTCTATGACGTACGCATAGTGGAATGAATGTCAGTGCAGCATGTTGCTTCAGTCATGTTTTGCATTGAGAGCTGCTTGGTGCAGTTGGCAGCCGTAGCACCGAATCTGCATTCATATATTCTATGTTTGAATTAATCTCTGATGACCTATTATTTATCTTCTTCGCATGGTTAGGAAAGTTATACGATGCTCTAAAAATGCTCACAAAAAGGAACAAATGGTCATTCTTTTTAAAGTCAACGATACTTTATGAGTGCTTATGAGGCGTTTTACAGATAACGTTGCGACTCTTTTTAAATTAATTCCATTCCGTTTTTACTTCATTGACATACCATAGAATAGTGTTTTAGGCCTGAGTAAAACAAACTTTAGCAGGATAATTAGTTAGCAAAATATGTCAGTCTATCAAGAAGCTCCTAGCATTCAGTGGTCCAACATCAATTCTGCTGACAGCTACACAGTAAAGGATTGTTTAAAGATAAGTTGAATGGATCATCAATCACCTTAATTACTCAGACTACCATTTCAGCCAATGTCACTTTATTAATAAGACCGATTTAATTCGTCGAGACGTGCAAACTTTTCCGATTGAACAAGAAAAATTATCGTTTTTACATCATTTTACACATTAGATTCTGTAAATTACTTTAGAAAAATTGGAGTAGAGGATCGAGATATCACGAAAGAATAGGAAGGAATGAAAATGTAACAATTTTCTATGAAACATAATTCAATTGTTACATTAACTTCTATCAAAAGTTAATGAAAACTTGTTGAAAAGTTGTTTCATAAAAAGTTATAAACTGAAATTACGAATGTCCAAGAATTTATGCTTTACGATTGAGTATACTGAGAAAAACTTCTTATGGAAAGACGAAGAATGATTATACTTCCCTTTTTCTTTACACTCTCACGACACATGTTTTCTTGTGCGTTGAGAAGAATCGATAAAGTTAAATGCAATGATTTCATTCCTTTCTATTCAATCTAGCTGTGGCACATGGTCGGCAGTTTCAGAAGCAACCAATGCATAAGGAACAATGCAACATTCATCAAAGTCATTCTGAATAGAGAACGAAAGCAGGACATTCGATTTCCTGTTAAGACTAGATACGCTTGGTGCAAATCCGTGCTATCAAAATGTAGAAGATTTACTCTGTATCCTTTTCCTTTAGCTGAGCTAATAGAATCGTTACTGCGAGGTACGTAGAAGCTGGTGATAATAGATGCTCGTTGGAAACATTGTTTTGTTTCATGTTCGTGCAATCGAATTTATTGCAGTCATCCTTTTGTAGTGCATGGATGTTAAAAGTCGACAGACGGGTTATAGCGACTCTTGTTTTCTCTGGATTGGCCACCGAGGAAAGGTTGAGGCATCTGCAGTCAATCGAGGATCCGTCACTTATTTAATTCAACTTTTTACGCATTTGATTTGCATGCCTCGGGCTTGAAATAAAGCTGTTTGCCGAGATGCGTCATGTGGTATGATGGAATATTTAAATTAACTGAGAAACGTTTCCCGCCGTTTGGGTCGAAACAGTTGCGCATAACAAGAGATGACCGATTTAATCAAGTAAAGTGGATACGTTCTGATGCCTATGAATTTTACCATTTGTTGAGTACCGAAGCTGCGCATGGTGGATTATGCGAATATCAAACATAAAGATGATTTTGTTTTTTATTTAAGTTAATTGCTTTTATCGTATACATTTCAATTTATTTTATTGTTATCAATATCATTAACGAAATCTTAAAATACCTGCGCGCCGGGACGCTTTTCACAAGTCACTAGCGACGTCGCTGAAGTTTCCGGAATCAATTTAATTGAATATGAAAGCCGTGGGCAATTTCTTGTCATTATATGTAATCGGCTGTCAGCCACAAAGGTACTTTCAAAAGCTGCGGGTCGGGCAAAAATCGGCGAAATTGAAAGTGAAAAATGTCGATTTCCGGGATGTCGCCTGCGCGTCGCAGCCTGTATCATGCGTTTTTGCTCAAGAATGTCGTCGATAGAGAATGGCCGTGGATGGTTACCGATAGCATGCAACTCTGCCATCATGAAGTTTTCCATTGCAGCGTGATGACGGGAGCTTACCGGAGTCCGATCGGACATGAAGGCGATGGAGCGAAAGTTTCGTCTGATGCCGTTGGAATGATTTGAGTTCGGCTTTGGAAGGGATATTCCACAGCGCTTGCTCGACGAAAATGGGTCATCAAAGGATGATTCATCATACTTTTAGTCGGACGCTGAACTTTGCTAGAAAATATTTTCCGATGCTGATAATTAGTACAAGTTTCAATTCAACTTGGTTCAACTGACATCTTACGTTGACTTTTAAAATGAGGTAATCTTAAGAAGGTTTCATATTATATCATAAAACGATATTGTTCGTGCCTGTGAGAGACTGGATTCCATTCGTCGGACAATGTATGACCTGGCTACTCTGAAGCAACTCAGGCATGCCCGTTCGTATGAGCATGGAGCTTTAGTTGCAATGTTTTTCAATATTGCATCACGAATTTGATTGCGAACACTAGCAAATTCTTTGAGATGAGAGAAATGTCTTGACTGACTTCATGTTACAGCAGGACTACATCAAACAACAAGATTTTATTGATTATGCTTTTTCAATATGGAGAACAAGAATGCACAATAATGTTGAAAACAATTTTGATTCAGATTAAAACAGAATCAATATAAAAAGCACATAAAAATCGAAGTAAAATTTAGATGTTATATTTTGTTATCAAGCAGATAAAGGATATGTCAATTTACTTGATTTTATCAAAAGCAAACCTTGTTCTTTTCATTTTTTCTATTTTTTCAATTTTTAGCGTCATCAAATATGTGCAACGAAACAACTCATTTCATTCGAACAAACTTCTCCATGACCCAGTACCAGCCTTGCTTGTCGTTAATGCGCTCATTGACCACATAATTTACCGCATTAAATTTCTACTCTGGCAATCGCTCATTCGAAGAAGCAAGACGACCAAGGCGATCTTTATACGATTTTCATCCAGTTTCAACCCACAGGAAAATGGGAATCTTTTGCCTCCTGAAACAGCAAGAACTTTGATTCACCGACCACTTCGAAGGAATTATGTTTCGTATCACAGCGGTAGACGAACCGCGGGTTCTGTTGACCCCAGTAGGAGAATGTTACGTGCCCTATCTGGCAGAACCTCGTTCTTTTATTCCCAGTCGGTAATGGATACAATGTTTTTTGTCTTCGGAAGTACCGCGAACAAGATTGCGTGGTGCCAGAAGTCGTTTAAATCAACTTTTTAATAAGCATGTTATTTATGCTGAACCTTGCGGTAGACAACCTGAACCTTGCGTGTTGGCTTGGATTTAAGATATGAAACTACCATTTTTTTTGTTCAAATTCCCATTAATAAGTCTTCATTAACGAACGTTTATCTAATCTAGAAAAACGTCATCTTCCACAATCTGGAGGAGCACGATAATCTAACATCTACGAAATTACTGTATTATCTTTACTTCAATAGACCAACATAATTTTAGTATCGCCAATAATTTCCAACGTGTTTTATAACTCAAATCATAGTTTTATTCATAACTATTTGTATAAGGTATGTTAAATCCAAAAAATAAAAACTGTAAGTAATTTATCTATTTAAAAGACTTTTAGAAAATCTTTGATGAAACTAATTAGAAAAATAAACTAACGAGCAATACGTTTCGCGTTTTACAATAATTACAAACCAATTATTATTATTGCTTTGTTAACACGTCTAGCGCTACGGGAACAAAGCGCCCCTTATAAATAAGCAGCACATTTAGTTTGTCACGTTTGGAAGCTGCAATGGAGAAATATTCGATTTTTATTCTCCAACCGTTTAATATTATTTGCCTTTGACTAAGGGACGCTGGAAACGCGCGTGGCATTTTGTAAATTATGACGTCCAATAATTATCGATGCCGTATCGGTGCATCGATTATGATGGCAATAACAACAAAACTTGATAAAACAATAAACCATCAAAGCATATGTGTATGATTTCGGTTTGCGACGATCAATTTCGTGCCATTTGCTCCAGAAAGAGGTAGAAGATTGCACATTAGTGTACAAAGACCCCGCACCAGCGTGAGTCTTACGGTTAGAATGTTTTGGATTTTGCTTATCACAGACGAGATTCAAGAGCTGATCTGATAAACCATAAGACATTTTTTATTCTTTATCTTGTGGAATGGTGCGTGAAATACAGGAATGAAATTGGATTTTAATCTATGTATGAGAAAGGATTATGGTTTTACGGATGAATGTTCCGATGGCTACTAGGGAGCCTGTATTCATATATTCCTTTAAGAGATGTGTGAAAAAATGGAAAATATTATCATTACGCTCATTGGAAAGTTGCTGGAACACTCAACACTCGGTAAGCAGCTGAGCATTGTGTGTTGTTGTGTTTTACTGAAATTATTGCTATCGAAAAAAAATGCGTTTATACCGTTTGCACTTTTAGCTGATTATCATAAAAAAGATTAAGCAGCAACACATTCATGGTAAACCGTACGCGAAACAAGTTTATTTATATTTGCGATTGAAGGCAAATGGTTCGGAAATAATAAAGAGCTTGCTAGAAAAAAACGTCGCTTTGATGTTGTATGCAAAGTAAACAGCTTTGAAACATTCGTTACGCAACACAGTGCGTAGATTGTGCATATCATTCTCGTAATGGTTATAGCAATTCTTACGATTGGGTTTGGGTTTTTACACGTAACCTTAAATGCTCATTACTTTACTTTCATAAGTAGGTAAACTATGTTCTAGTTTATGACTTTACATTGACATAAATCAACTCTTGGTTTAAAGTTCAGTAATGAAAATCCCACTGCTGAGCTGCCATTTATTTCATTCGTCCACTATCATCACGAGCAAATCCTTCAAGACAAGCGTACAATTCGCTTCCAAAAGACGAAACGGGAATTGATACAAGCTTGTGCTGTTTCTTGACTATCGGTTCGCTTGACAGCATTCAGTATTGAAGCATCCGGGAGCCGAAGCAAACAGGATTCCGGAGGGAGCACTGAGAAATAATAACGCATCTGCGATACATTTACTATTCCGTGAACAAATCGCTTCCGGTTTCGTGTCCGGCAATGGGAACACGCCATCGGCTTCTTGGTTCTTTTGCGATGGGACAAAATCTTTGGTCTTTTGCGGGTGTCAAATATAGCTTAGCTGCCCGAAGAGAGGAATGGAAAAGACGACTGGGATGGCCAAGGGAACGTTTTGTATCCATGTCCTAATCACAGTGTTCGACTGCGTGTAGTCAGCGTGCAATGGCGACATATGAACCGAAACAGTTCAGTCTAACAGGCCTGCACCGGCTTCGTTTGCGTCTTTTGTTATAAAGCCTGTCTCATAGTAAATTGAGCCAAAGAAAGCGCGCTACAGTGGCGCATCTAGTAGCGTTAGCCGGAAACTAATATTTTTAGTAGTATTAGTGAATAGTAACATTGAAGTTGTGAGAGTTTCAGACCTGTACTATTGTTTTTCGCTAAATGCCGTATAATGGAAGTTGAACAACCAAAAATAAATCCGCACAAAATACTATAGCACCAAGGCAAATGAGCAAATTCAATATACCGGGAACCCATTAAAATAAAAAACAAAAAAATGACAAGTATTTTTCTTTTGTACAGTTTTACATAAGGTTTGTTACAAAAATATGTTTTTACTATTTACGTGCTCCCCGTTCATTTAAATTCACGTATTTTGTATTTGTTTCCTGCATTAACGCCCATGTCGTGGAATGGGACACCGTTTTCGCAACCTCCGTTAACTTCCTCTTGCCAAGAACATCTGTAACTGTTTCACCACTTTGTCTAAGACGAAGTTTTGTGATTGCCCAGATTTTTTCGATGGGGTGAAACTCTGGGAAATTTGGTTTTGGTACCAAGTGATCTTATTGGCCCAGTACCACTCCAAGACAACCTTGGAATAATGGCAGGTCGAAAAATCGGCTAAAAAAAGTACGTGAAATTTTAAGAACAGGGAACACGCAAAAAGTAAAAACCTATTTTTATAACAAACCTTATGTATAACTGTACAAAAGAAAAATACTTGAAATTTTTCTTTGCTTTTATTATGGATTCCAGGCCTTGCCAATCTGTCCACCGGCGCTCCAGTTATTTGTGCGGATTTATTTCGGGTCGTTCAATTTCCATTATACGGCATTTAGCGAAAAACAATAGTACAGATCTGAAACTTTCACAACTTCATTGATACTATTCACTAATACTACTAAAAATATTAGTTTCCGGCTAACGCTACTAGATGCGCCACTGTAGCGCGCTTTCTTTGGCTCAATTTACTATGAGACAGGCTTTAGTTTACACCGACAGATGGTGGAAACGATGTTTGCTTTCAGACTCATCTGAGCATTTAGCTTAAGGTATAACTCATCTATACTGTTGCAGAAACTTATTCGGTGTTCATAGCTTGTCGAAACATGCGTGATGTACATACAACAGAAAAAAGAGGCTATAATAATCACAAAGTTATGCGGTTCTGAGTTACATTGTTTCCATTTAATTCTTAAATTGAAATACTCATTTGACGGTGAGCGAATAAGAAACGCCAATTGTCCTCGATATTTAAAACCAATTCTCGTCATCGAGTTTCGGAATGTTTCAAAAGTTGAGCAAACAATTTTCGTACACACAGTTTGGTACAAATCCCGTCCTCACCCTCGGCTTGCACATCTGTTTGTAGGCATGGCAACGCAAAAGTTTTTCATCACAAAACATTTTCAAATAAAAAAAAAGGAAAAGAGGCATGCCCTAGCGACGCAGCATGAAACCATGGTTGCACGAAATAAATCGAGCATGCTATAGTGCGAGTTAATCAGGATCAGAACATTTCCAAAATGAGCCATGAACACCTTCCTTAATTAATTCGTTCATGAAGCAACACGGTGGAGGCAAAGTGTTTAAAAATAAGCATTATTCCTGGAAAGTATCAAGCAAATCTGGCAACATTATACCGGCAACGGTGCAACAATTTATGCACCCTGGTAATTAAATAAATATAATTCTTTACTGTTTCGACTGTTCAATGCGCCAAACACCATCGCATGGGTGTGTTTAAGTAAAATTTCTGAAATTCCTGAAACTAAGTGGCTTCCCGTTTGATGCAGCTTCTGTAATACTCTGTTCATACTAACTAGCATTTTCAGTAGCCCGGTGATGAACAATCCTTGATGCTGAAACATTCAATTTTCAGAATAATAGAAATGTTTTAATCTGCTTAACAGTTTACTGGAAAGTCATGTCGAAGCTTAACAAAAATCATTCAAAACATCAATATCAGTTCCACGAAACAAGAAAAAAACTACGTGACGATAAATTAAGTCACGTCTTCTTGAACTTCGTTCTGAGAATATACAATTTATGAATATAAAAACGAAGAAACGGGAAAATAGATTCAATATTTCCCAGAAACGTTAGCACTCGAATGAAAAGCGTCACGCCGATCAAAACCTGAATTATCCGCAAAGAATACATATTTATTCAAGCTGAAGCTTCTCGTTGGTGTGTAAATCAAGATAGCGATTTGTTCCGCGCCTTTGGTGTATGTGTGCCCTCTGTGTCAAACGGAGTCAAAATCCAAATCAAATTAGAAAGATGGCTTTAATGAACCATCTGCTTCTAGTTGATGTTTCAATTAAACTTACCGACATCAGCCCTCGAGTGGTTGTGCTATGGATGCCCTGTTAATGCTAAAGATGGTTTTAAGTCAATCAAACAGAAACTTGTGCAGACGATAGGTTGATGATATTAGCACACAGGAAGCGGGTAAGGTAGTGGCAGGGTAGGGCGGTGACCTTGGCGTATCTTGGGAAACAAATTCCATCGCTTCCGACCGAAAAAGTGGGAAGTGGTAGGAAAATAAACGGTATTGATTGACTGCTGCTGTCTTGAAATTGACGGTTAGTCTAAACGACACTGCACACTGGTTGAATTGCTGGACGAAACTTTTAACACATCTAGATATCTAACGACTGGTGATGATACCATTATTTCAAGATTGGTCGAAGGTATTATAAATTTTTAAATTTGTTCTTGATATTTAAAAAATATACTACTCCAATGGTTGTTTCCACACATATTCAAACATACGCGTCGTTTTGTTTAGTAAACCTCTCGACAACTGGATGCTCACAGTTTTGCAGTTAATTTTTGTGCAAATTTATTCGCACCACATGCTTTCTTATGGCTCGCCTGACTATTCAACATTGTCTCCCATCCCAATATAAGTCCGTCCGCATATTTATGACTTTCTCCGGGTGTTTTGTTGTGTGTTTTTGGCAGTATGCGTGCGGCTCCCTGGTGGGAGTTTGCCGTCGGGTAAACAATCGAAACAGGCAACCACCGTGCTTACTTTATTGCCGCCTTCGACAAGGGGGAGGAAGAAACACGGATTCGGATACTGTCGTTTCATAATTAAGAAATTATGCGACCCCCACGGGTCTTGCATGAGCTATCGATGCCACGTACTGCGTCGGCAAAAGCAGGGTCAAATACGTGAACTTTCGCGATCGAGCCATGGACGTGGCCAAGTGAAGTAGAACAAAACGATCCAAGCCTATATGAGGTTGGCCAACCGGCCGGAAGGAAGGTTGGCACGTTGGTACACTCTGTGCGTCCGAGCGATACTAAACTTTGTCCAGGTTTTTCGCTCATAAATTGTGGTTTACTCGGGATTTCGCACCATAACTCGGTGGCGTTTGGATAAGGGTTCCGTTGAGGGACCGAGTGAGCCGGATGGTCGCTACAGCGTTACCTGGTCGTCACAGGAGTTCGGGTAAGAATTGCTTCTCAGGCATGGAATCCCAGGCATTCTTGCAAATCCACTGTGTAAGACGGGATAAGTTGTTGATGGGTTGAGTTTGGCTTGCCAGTTGGAAAACCAAAGCTACACTTTGAGTGTTTTTTAACTCCGTTTTTTTTTAGATTTCTTATTTCATTCTCTTATTGAAATTTTGATATTATTGTTGCTTTTCATTGGATCTAGGTTTTGTTCAGTCATTCCGATTTACGAAGGTTCTTGTTTTGGTTGCTGACGATGTTCTTTAATTTCAGTCAATTGAGCATAATGTGGTTTTCCCAATTGTAAGTTGATAAAAAATAATTTTGCCAGTTTAAGCCACCATGCAAATGAAATTGTTTTGTTTTTTGTGGCTTCAGGCATCAATAATTGTGTTAAGTTAATGTTCTCAAATTATTGCTTGCTGTCAGGAAATAAATTTGACACGAGTACTGTTGAATTTACCATTAGGAAAAAGCATAAATAAATCGTGTTTTATGGTGCTTAATAGCTTTTGTTAAGTTAGATGTGATAAAACTCTTCTACACAGAATTCAAATCCAGAAAGGATCCAATCTACCTAGGTCAAGGGTTGCTAATAGAATTTCAATCTTCCATGTAAATACCTCCATGAACGAATCTCATCTGTAAAAGGAACATAAAAAGTCAAGTTAGTTCACGCGCCGAAGGATTTTGCGACGTTCGGCTAAATATAATCGTTCACGCATTAAGTTTGTATTAGATTTCATTACAATTTTTCACATTTGATGGTCTTCAACTTAGAGCACAAGGGTTTCACATTGAAACACATACCTAAAATACCTAGATGGACTTCAAGTTTCGTTTTCAGGAGTAATACATAAAATTTGCATATTTGAAATGCAACATCCTTTTTAATACTACAACTTTCATCACGAATCGTTTCTTATGTGCTTATTAGAATTAAAACGTTCATAGAAAACATATGCTTTATCGTAGATCATACTGTTCAGTCTCGTTTTAATTGCGAAAGATTAAGAACATAAAATATAGCGATAAATGTTTCTATGAAATAAAATTTGATAAAATACATTTTTCATTCTCAATTGATTTCAGTGTCTCTTTCACATAAACCTTGAAATGAATCTACTGAAAACCAGCAACAACGACAAGATTAGGACCTCAAAATGTCACATAGAACGATATTATTCCACAAAAAGGGTGCAAACAACAAGGCAGTCAAATTTACGACAAAAACGGCTCGTTTGTGTTTGGATTTAGACCCGATAGTCAGTCGTTGCTTGTTTTATTCTTGTCTTATTGCCTGCTTGTCCTTAACGAAAGTAGGGGGTTGTTATAATACGGCAGTTATGATTTCTTCAATGCAATATTGTAATAACCGTTATCTCGAATTTCGTAGATTCTATTTATACCTTCTTATCTTAGCCTTGGGGTATTTACATTGCATGGCAATTCACTTCACATTTCTTTGTTGATATTACCCTTCTTGGGATGAGATGGTTACTAACAAAAACTTGAGCTGGAAGTATGCTATTCAGGATTATTCTTCTCTCTTGAGTTCCTGCTGATGTTGCTGTTGGTGTTGTGTGCAGTTTCTGCTAAAAAAGAAAAGCGATTTTTGATCCAGTAGCACAATGGCAAGCGATAAAGATTGCAAGGAGCGAAGGAAAATGAATGCACAAGCAAACACTCTGTTCCTTGTTCCTCCGCAAAGGCAAGTGCCCTACAGTTTGAAGATATTTCAGGTTCATTTTTTCCGGAACCGAGCCGGGACGGTTGTGAAAACTGGTCTCGGCGAATTGATGCTATGAATTATTCGGTGGCATCCTTTGAATGTTAGTCCCGGTGGAACCACTCTAGGATGATGAAGTAATGTCCAGTTTGTGGTTTGTTTGTGGGAGACACCGTGAAATTTAGTTGTGAATTCATGATGTACTCGCGACGTTTTTAAAATTGCGAAATATAATGCAATATTTTGTACACTATTTACATATTATTTACATTTCTGAAATATGCATCGTCCTTGATTTTTAAGATATTTTTTTTATATCATATTGAAATATGTAATCCTATCTGATCTGTTTTATTGTTGCATTTATTTACTGGGATTTGTATAATTATGCACAATTTTCGATTGATTGACCCAGTTATATTTATTTATATAAAATTGAAAACATGTCATAGCCCAAGCACTCATATTTGATATTATCCTCAAGACTCATCCCGAAATTATGATTGCTCACTAAATGTCTGCGGAAGACCGCATAAAGCATGTGGTAAGCTATACGTTACGAAAGCAAATTACGAGAAGAAGAGCAGGGATGAAAAACGATTATCATCGAGCCATTAGTAAAAGTGTGATGGTCATTATAATTAAAAACTTTTCCAAAAGAGCCCCGGGCAATGAGGATGGTATGGCCATAACCCAACGAAGAGTTCCTTCCTTTCACGGAACAACGATTTCTTTTTATTTGACCCTTGGTTCATCCACCGACCACCGTGAGATCTGTTGAATCATCACCCGAGTTCGAGTTCGTACTTGAAGTGCTTGCAAGTAAGAGGATCAAGAGGAGAACTAGCTTTTCAAGGTCCAGAAACGGATCCTCTAGCAAACCTACCTGGTGACGATTAATTTCGTTAGTGCTGAGCAATTAGAGAGCAGGGCGAACGAAAACGATGGATGAATAGGAATACTCCACTTCCTTTTGGAAAAACTTTGTTTCACCGAGGGTGGATTAGTATTTCTTCCAGCTACAAAAAAAGCTCATGAAGTTGTTAAGTTTCTCGATGAAAATGGTTTACGAGAAACATTTGTCTGGATATAGGTAAAATAGTGGTAATTTTATGAGAAAGAAAAAAATATGTGTGTTTTTAATTATTCTTGAGTTCAAAAATGTTGATGGTGCTTAATAAGGTTTTTCTTTGACAACAAAAAGTTTGTTTTCTAAAGTAAATCAAACCATGTTTAATGAAAAAATGAGAGAGAAAACCAACAGACAAATTTTTACTCTAGGCGCTATTTGCTAGATACCGAAACCTAATAACGCCTTGGTGAACTTTATTAATTTCAGTTGCTACGGGATTTTGTACCTACTAGAGGATTTAAAATAAAGCGATCGTTTTGGGTAGAGAGTGAATATAATTGGCAGTATTTTTTCACTGACACTGCTGAGCAGCTTGCAGCATCATAAATAATGAAGGGTCAATGTCTCAACGTTGAAGTTTCTTCAGTTGTTGAAGATAAACATGATTTAACCTATTTTATCTAACACCCATTTTTCAGAACAGCGAAGAAAGATTGTTTTCAAACATTGATAAAAAATTCATCAGTTGTAGTAATAAAATTACTTAAAACCCTAATTTATGTATTGTAAACAATTATTATAAAACTGATGGTAAATGGTTATCAAAAACACAGCTTTTCTAGAATTTGAGAAAAATATGCTTTAAAATGCACACTCTGTAAATTGAAGAGAGTTTGAGTACATTTTAATCGGAATATTTTTTTTAATGGTATGACTTAAAGGTACACTTTCCGAACATTTATGTTTATTGTTCGGATGTTGTATTGTATCATAGTATTGTTCTGACATTATGAATGCGATTATTTTCCAAGCTTTATCGCATAACATTAATTATGTTCTGGAAGGATTTGTGATCACGCAAGCAACACAAGCAACCAGGCGCCCGCATTAGACAATGAAGTACCAGGCGGGTCCATTTGGCAAAGATGCATCAGGCGTCTCCATTTGGTACAGAAGTATCAGGCGTCTCCATCAAGACGAAAAAACAGTTAAAGGTGTAATATAATCTTGACTTTAGTGAAAACCCTTTTAACAATTAAAATTAAAATAAATCTCAAATATGAGCCCCGGGACATTTCTCCGGATGACGGGGTGAGGGGGTGAATTTTCTATTCCAATTAGTATCTATGTAAATAGATACTACACCACTCGAACACAAAGGTTGACTCAACACTTGAAGCCATCCAAAAATCAAATATGCGAGAAGCGTGGCGTTATCCACAGGAATTGAACTAGAGGAATGCATTACACCGAAGGACTTTGCATGGTAAAGATCACATTCATGAAGTGCATACTCTTAGAGCAGACAACGCTTCATCTTCGCCAAGAAAACTAAGCTTTCTGGTATATGAACAAGCTTGCGTCTCAACGCGTCGACGGCATAGTTTTATTTTGCTTAGGTGATGCCCTGCTGAAGGGAATGTGTTGCTGGGAACTTTAAGCAAAGAATCCTGCTGTTGCCCTTGAATTTTGATCGCATGGTTTTCATTTATTTTTTTATATTTTGCTATAAGCATCTCGAACTCAGTTCATATCTTATAAACTTCACGGAACTGAATAAGAACGTCGTATAAAGGGTTCTCCTTTCGATTCTTCAACAGCTAGTTCCTTCCAAGGAATTATTTTATCGTCATTTATGTCATGAATGGATGCCACAAGCTTGTGGCAGTTTAAGTCGATTACTGCTGGGGAGAACAAATTGTAGTGAATGTTCCTATAGCGTGTTCAGTTAATAAATTTTAAATATCGTATTTGTAATTGTAAATAAACATTCTGAGTTTATCTAGTTATGGTGGAAGATTAAAGGCAAATTTGTTTTTTCATAAAAAAAAATCGGATAAATTTTTTTTTTAATTTTCCCGCTTGAGAACATGTTTTAATCATAAGTAATGTTGGTACAATTTGGGCACGATTGTTCACTGTTGCTTTACCTTTCAAAGCCAAAAACATACATTTAATTAATAATTATATTACGTCAATTTTGACTCCGTTAGTAGAGGGCTCAGTTCTTATTTTACATAAGTTCTTTCCCTCTCATGAGCATCTTTCTTTGGACAAGTGTTTCTGTGATTCGCTAGGAGTTTGCCACTTGCCAGAAAGTGCTCTCTGCTTCATGGAACGCTTGGCAAGGGAAGTGAAAAAAGGCGCTGAAAGAATCGTACAACCGAGGCGTGTTTCATAGTTTACTTCAAGAATGGTCTGACTGTAGCCACTAGCACAAAGAAAACTACGACTCATAACTTTATTCAAATGAGTTATGTTTGTTTCTGAAACATTGATGTAGTAACATTCTTAATGCAAAGTTGTTGCAAATTATTCCAGAAGAAATACTGAAGATTTTCACAACAAAGATAAACTCTGTTCACACTGCAATAGATTTGTGTAAGTTATAACGTGATGACAAAAGCAAAATATTACCATACATATTTTTAGACAAACAAACGGTTCTTTGATCTTGATTTTATCACCGCTGTATTATGTAATGTTGCAAATGTTGCAACTCCCATTAAACACGACTTACAACTCACAACAAACGAGCTGGGAATATGTGGGCTTTCGAATGCCACCAAGCCTTGGACCTTGAACACCTTTCGCTCTCCTTATCCGGGGCTTACTTTTGGGAGACTTCGCAAATAAATCATGCAAATTTGAAACAAGACAGTCAACAACGTATACCTCAGGCAAATGGGACGATGATACCGAAGGGATTCGTATGGGTCCACGATTGTTTGAACTGCCCAGCAAGATGGACCGTAGTGAGGACGAGACGGACATGGTTTGAATTATTCATTGAAAGATCAGAGGACAAGTTTTATTTGGGGCATCCGAAGTGAATGTAAATTTGAACTTCCCCCTGCAATGTGATTTTTTCTTGTGCTGGCTATCTCTGCATATTTCTCTCTGAATAATAAATTTTGCATTAGCTCCGGCCACCTTTATCATTGTAAGATCAGTGTTTTAAGTTTCTTGTTCTTCGCATAATATGGTGTTTTTGGCGCTAAATGGAAACTGTTTGATAGTAGAAAACGATAACTCAGAAGGAAATTGTCTCAAAGTGAACAAATCAAATGAACAACGATCAAAAGATAAATCGCTTTCAATCGATAGCACGATTTTTCAATGGTGTATGAGAATGGCACTTTTATAAACGTTTTATGTACATCGCTGGAGACATTGACATTTTTGTGCTTTCTACCGTTTCTGTCATCTGACAAAAGCAATAATCGAAAACATGCACATTCTCGACTCTGTTTTGAAATGCATCAACTAGTACTATACTGTATTTGGCATGGACTGTGCTGTGTTTTAAATGTTGTAGATGCTGTGAATGTTTTAAATGTGGTAGATACATGAAAAGCTCAATACACCTGCAAGAAGCATAACGCTATGATGTATGGAAAGGATAAATCCTGAAGAGAAAATTAATTGACAACCATTTTATTTCAAAGTAACTCAATCTCATTCCAGGAACTGTATGGTCCCGTTTCAAAGAAAATATGATGGTTCATCAGAACGAAACGAAACACAACACCGATATGGTGGTTGAACCCTAACGAAGACAAAGACAAGTCTACGGAACCTAGCCAAATTTCCACGGAGGAGAGCGGGTCACAAGCAACTTTAATAAAAAACTAGGTTTTTTAGGCCAGGTACCTGGCCCGGCAACAATCCCTTGCTCACCTACCGCCCATGCCATGAAGGTTCCATGCCACCCCCGTTACAGTTTCTAGGTCTCTCTGCAGAAGGTTTATTGTGTTGACAATTGCCGAGCAGTAAGCGGGTTCAAATACAAATACGAATCACGGGATCAAAAATAACGAAATAATCTGACCCTCTCCCTGTTCGACCAGCGCCTGATCTTGGCATTTATCCCTTTAACTGAAGCCCCCATCGACATAAATGTAAAAGCACTGTAATATCGCAAAATGTTACCAAAAAACCAAACGCGTCTATCAAACAGCTCGGTTAGTAGGAAGTTTTTCAAAGACAGATACTTGTTCCAAGTTACAGCATATTGTACCAGTTTCTGTGCCACACAGTGCATGTCTTGTGGTTGCGCCACTTTTTATACTTAGCTTACATGAACCACAAAGCAACCTTTGCAAACGGTAAAGTGTTGTCAATGAGTCAGTGAACGGTCAAAATCTGCGCACATTTGTTTTTCGGCCAGAGTGTGAAAAAAAGATTAGCAAAAATTAATTTTTTATACAATATATAAAATATATTATATATATTAATTTAAATAAAAGCATAATGCTTGGTCTACACGAAGCGCAAAGCAACCATTGCAAACGGCAAAATGCTGTGAGTTAACGGTAAAATACTGTCAGATGGGCGGTCAAAGTAAGCGAAAATCTGTTTTTCGGTCGGCGAGTGAAAAATAGATTTGCAAAAATTGGCACACCCGGTATAGAGTGCCGTTGGATGGAAAATAGTTGTTTGTGATGATGTACACTGGTTGTTGACAAGATTTCAGTGCACAAACTATCTCTGTAATTTTTTTATAGTTAAACAATCAAATCAACACTGAACGCGCTTTCATTTGGATCGGCTCACGGATAGCAACGCATACACGAAGCGAAAAAAAGTGACAGAAAAACTGACATTTGCGCCTGTATGCTCAGAATTGTGTGCCTCGTGTAAACTAAGCAGAACACTCCTACTACGCATGATAATCCGTAGATGCGAATTGCGATGCGAATTGCGTATTGTTTCCGCCAATAGTAAGAATCCCCTCAGACAGGATTAAAACAATTCAGAGAAAGCGAGAGCACTGCATTGATTACTTGTTACCTGACCTTATAGAAAAACGAGTAATGTCGGTGCACATCCTTCTCCTTCCATGCCATCCGTGCAGCATTCGCTGCATTATGTGGCCATTATTCCCCACATATCAGTTTCTCCTTTCTTTCGTTTGTAATGGAGAATTCCTTAAATGTGTGTGACGATTCGCGAAAGGCGCAGTGTCGACTCAACTTTCGGCACACTCTGCCGCATGCTATTCCGCACCTTCTGTGTTTCGCGGACGGAACGACCCCCATGTCTTGCCTTGTTCGTTTCGCGGAAGGTTAAGCTACCTGTCCGAACAACAGTACTCTCGGATTGGTCGTCCGTATACTCTGCCGTGGATAGCGGTCCCCACTTCTCGCATTCTTCTTTTATTTTCTTGAATTCGTAGATCCGCAAACACATGCAATGAGATTCGAGTACGAATCGATTGGCTGCGATATAAGCAAATCGTGTGTGCGAGCGTGGTTGTTCTCACTCCCTCTCAAAAAAAAAAAAAATAATCGCTAGGTCAGCTTGGACGTACCGTCTTATGCCGTTGGCTTTCTCTCTCGCTCTCTTTTTTCTCTTTTTCCTTTCCCTCTTTCTTTTTCTCTCTCTCTCTCTCTCCTTCTCTCTCTCTCTCTCTCTCTCTCTCTCTCTCTCTCTCTCTCTCTCTCTCTCTCTCTCTCTCTCTCTCTCTCTCTCTCTCTCTTTCTCTCTCTCTTTCTCTCTCTCTCTCTCTCTCTCTCTCTCTCTCTCTCTCTCTCGCTATCTGGCTATATCTATCTCTTACCCTATGCCTCGCTTTGTCATACTTTCCATTTTTGGCTCTCTTTCTCCCGCTGTGTCTGCCTCTATCTTTACTGTATGTCTCTATCGTTCTCTCTCTCATTTTCTCGTTATACCTCTCCCTATTTCTTTCCCTCACTCTTACACACACTAACAGCACAAAATTCCAACAACAACGCACAGAAGGGTCGGAGGTTTTGCTTAAAAGGCCCAGTTTTCTGATTTTGAATTAGTAACGACATTGAATCAGGCATCGATCGAATATGGATTACTTTTCGCGCGCGTGCTTGTTGGGCCATGGTCGACCCTCGGAAGGAAAATTATTATATAGGAAAAGGATTTCTCGTGGTTGCTCATCCCTTAAATGTCTCGAACAAGAAAATCTTATTTTCCAGTATGGCTACCATAAGTTATCTATCTGCTTGATAAATTTAGTTCACTTCGTCTAGTCGTCAAAACTTTTCGTTTTTGCTAAAGTGAGAGAGGAGTTATTTTCCTGCTATAGCTATGCGTTTTCATTCATCTTTGCCTTCTGCTCGGTCATGAAGACGGGTTATGTCCATGCTGCATGCGACCTTTCTTTGCTTATATTCATATATCCCATACGAGTGCTCTGAATAGGATGAAAAAATCATCCGTGGTGTAACCGAGGATTTTGAGCCAGTCCAGAAGAACAATTTCAAACATATTTTGAAAAGAAAATATTCAAGATAAGGAAAAATAATCAAGCACTCGTCCTCCAACCACTCCTAACGATATCACACGGGCACACGGACTAGCACAGACAATCTGAATCCTTTCCATAGGAGGAGAAAGCGAACAAAGTTGAGGATAATGTGCTGTTTTTTCTCGACCCTCCAGAATTCACGGGCTATCGAGAGAAAAATGAGTCTGAAGAGCGTTGTCACGCGGAAATGTGATTGCTTTTCGGTTCCGCTTTTCAAGCATCGACTCCCTGAGCGCCGCCTTTCCGATGGAACTATCGAAACCGGGGAATTGCAAAGTGAAAAGTAAAAAGAAACACTTTTGGTAAATTATGACACAGAGAGTTTCTTAGGGTAGAGCGAGCGAAAGAACGGAAGAGCGTGACGGAAAGAGCCGAAGAATGGTTTTTTAAACGTTTAGGATCTTTCTTTTATCGGTAAAGACAGAAATCTATCCTGGTGCTTTGATTTGGCTTCTTTGAAACCGCGTGTTTGGCGCACGTTAATGACAAGCGCTGCTCGTTCCACTGGATGTTTCTTCACTTTGTTTTTTTAACCTTATTTAAATCAGTTTGCCTCGCTGATTATCATATTTATACAAAAGATGGAAAGGTCTTTAAAAACCGGAAGCAGATTGAAGAACTAAGAACGTGCAAAAAGTAGCTTGGATCTTTTTATGATTTCTAAGGACTTCTTAATCTTCGTTGATGTCTACGGCTTTTTTGGTTACGATGTATTAAATACAACACATCACATCTAACATGATTAATAGTTTACACTGACATACTTTTACTTTTTTTAAAATATCGTTACTAAAACTTACGAACCTAGATACTTTTTTTCTAGTTTTAACTTCAATATTATTCATAACAGCAGATGGTTGCTTAAGCACTTTGTGAGTATAACTTAATGTTTGTATTCAAATTTGATAGCCAACCTAGTAAACGGAAACAAGATCAATACAAAACCGGGCTCGAAGACCTCGAAAAATGATGCTGAAAGTAATGCCGCTTAAAGCCGAACCGTTGGTGGCTTGCACAGTAGTAGATAAATATTGGTCGATTCAAACCCGCTCCGATATTGCTTCCTGCGATGTAAATAAACCGTGAATGGGAAAGTTGACCGGAACTTCCGAGAAACCTTGCAATGGTGAACCCGTCGAAAGTCGCCGCTCCGCTAACCGTTTGCCTTTGTTCGCCGAGTAATCCAGCCCTTCGACTTCTGAACCGTCGAAATGGGTTTCCCGTGCTTTCCACGCGATTTTATTCCACAACACTCACTTTCCTGCTCACGTCATCCCAGGGCACCGCGAGCTTGACTTCACACACCCTGTACAAATATTTTAGCTCGCTGCTGCCGGATACGGAACGTTCAGGGAAAACCCCGGTTCAGTGCATCCTAAGCGGATTGAACGCGGGAAGGAATAAACAAAACCCAACGGCATACTCTTTGACAACTTTTTGTGCTCACGCCCTTCACCAGCGATAACGATATTTCCATGAGAGCGCTTGCAGGGTAATCGATACGGCTCACGGACATCGAGATCCGGTGTCAGTTTGTGTGCCTTTCGTCGTAAATCATTATAATGCGCCAGCAGCGACCGAAATGCATTCGAACAATATCGTCCCGGGGTACTAGCATCTATGAGCCGAAAGCGAGCATGTCATGCCACGACGCGCTTTTGATTCGAGGCTCCTTTAAATGGTTGGGCTTTAAATTGTTTAAATACATATTTGTTTGTAGACAATGATGGGGGAAGAAGGGGGGGGAGGGGGGTGTTTGGAGGGAGAGCTAAATCAGCAAACGTTGGAGCAACCCAGGGCGAAATCTTCTCGATTGAGGGCCAGATCGTGTACTCGGGAAGTTAAACGGTATGCAAATTGAGCACTTAGCAAGTGATTAACGAGCGCTCGGACAATCATGCATTTTGAGCGAGGCGAGAAATTGACCGATTTATGTAAAGTTCCTCGGGCAGTTTGGAGGAGGGGAGGCCCAGGGAAGCTAATTTTCAGCGGCGCACACCAGTGGTCAAACAAGGGTGATCATAGGTTATCCAGGTATGACAATGATTGTTTCGGAGCTATCCCACTTTACATCTTCGAGATATGCGAGCTGATATTTACCGCCTTGGTAAAGCATCCTATTTTAAGCTGGTAAAGTAAATTTTACTATGGAACTTTAACATTATTTTCTTCTTGATTTGATGCATGAAAAATTTATCCGAATATATTTGAAACTTTAGATTTTCCTTGACGCACAGGCCGCTTAACGACGAGATGGTACTGCTATGTACAACATCTTGTGACGCGGGAAGCAGAAACTACATCCGGCGGCATTGGCAAAAAGGCATATGACATCGGTGAACTTGTGAACCATGAATCAGTTTCACCGACCGGTTCGCTATCTGCATTACGAGCGCAGCCGAAGCTCGCGAAAGGAACAGCAAAGCCGGAAGCAGTTGCATCGCACTTGCACGCGCTCGCCCTGCGGATGAATTTAGAGGCGGTTTTGGCTTTCCATGCTCTTGGGGCGATCCCCAATTTTCGCTCGCTGCAGTAACAATCCATCGGTCGGATCGAGAAGCACGAACGCAGTGAATTATGCCTGTGGTTGGAGCGAATTATCCGTGGCGTTCTGCTTTCGTTTCCGCAAACGCTTTACGCTGGCTTTGACGTCCGTCCGAGGGCAAAACGACTGGAAAGGATGAAGCCGTTGAGTTAGTCGTTGCCGAAGCTGTACGGTACATCCGCATTGGCCATCGGTAATATGGGTCAGTCTCGAACAGAACGCCCCAAAACACCCCAAACACGAACCTATCGCGGAGTACCGGATTCCGGGGCAGGATTTCAAGCAACACGGACGAAAGTTTAGCGGGACGCAATTTAATTTCAGTCGGGTGTTGCAGGCGTCGCTCTAATGGAGTTATCGTTTGGTGGCGATTAAATAGTTACGTGTTTAGTGGTTTCGGTTAGCTTTGGTGGAACACGACGGTGGGATGATCCATTTTAAATGAATTATGAAAAAGCCTTTTGAGAGGAATTGCTAGGGGCATAGGTCTTACCTTTATTTGATTTGAAAAAAATAAAAACTTTACACAAATCGTTAACTTGGTTACATAATAGAATAATAAAATGGTTAATATAATAATAAATGGATAATACAATATCGAGTTGCATGCTATAAAGTTTGACTTTCGGATTGTGATTTGTTTTATTTGCAAGGCCCCACAACAATGAATGTTTCGTGTAGCGCGACGTATTGTCTGGCATGGACTTACATGGAGATAAAACTGCAATTGTTAATACATCTTCTAAACCAATGATATTTTTTTAATTTTGTCAAATTCTATACATACCTTCGAGCAGTAGGAAAACGTACAAATAAATCATCACAGAACAAATTGATCGACACAACGACCACAGATCGTTCATGCGTGTTCCTCCGTCAAACGGAGTTGTTTCATTACAAATACGAACTGTTTGAAACTATCCATCATTTCCACAATCAATCATAGTCTCGGGCCTCAGTAACAAATCTGAGTATAAGGATTTACTTCAATCCGAAGGCGTGATCAACGCGTGGCGATGTAGGAATATTTATTTCCGAACCTCGATCAATGTCAACCATGTGGTGGGAAATGAAAAACATTTTTTCTTGTGCTTAAACAACAAATCTTCCGTCATGAAAGGTTACATGATAGAAAAAAGAGCGATGGGGGAAAGGGGTTTGCGAAAACGAAAATTGTCGTTTGACAAAGGAAGAAGTAAGGAAAACGGACTGTTAGCAACCGGTTTCTGCAGCCGGGTAACAAAAATATCCTTGGGAGAAAGTTTCTATCATTCCAGTGGGGATCCTTCCATTCGCTCCATTCCTTCCTTTGCTCCGCATCCCGATTGCTGGTAAGCCGTCACGTGCCAGTAATTCGAAGACCAAGGTTTTTTGTTCCCATTGATACACGTCGTTCTGATGGGGTACAATATCCCGCAGCGTTAACGACGTTAGGAAAAAGCGGTGAGCAAAGCGCATCGTGAAAAGTGACGGAAACCCGATGAGGAGTAGCTTTTAAGGAGGAATAGAACTTTTTCTTCTTTCCACCTCCGAACTCGAGTCCGGATGTGCGATTAAACGTGCAGCGTGTAATCTAGGTTGACGGAAAGCCGAGAGAATTTTTCTTTCTTCACCTGCCCATCGGAAAAAGCTCAACATTCATTTGTTTTCGGGCTAGTGGTTAAGCCAGCAAATAGGAAAAAGTTAAAGAAACCCCCGTTTGGCCTTGATTCGATTGCTTGATCACAGCCTTACCTTTCGCTCTGAATGGTTGTTCGGGCAGAAATATGAGAAAAGAAACCTCTTCCTGGTGCGTCTCATCCGGAAGCAACGGGATCTGATTTTAATGATGCAACGTCATACTGACGGTTTGTGGAAAAATCAATTACAAATCAAATCGAACCACCGTCTCACCTTTTACCTACGGCGTCACGGGTGAACATTCCCGCACAACGTGAGAAGAAAGGCTGCTGTAACCATAATCACGCTCCAGTGGCTTGACATCGGAACGACCTCGAGAGTGGCAGACTGAAGGATGGCATCCCAGAAGCCAAATTAAAAAAAAAACTCAAGCTATTGTGGGAAGTAGTGTGAACTGCATATATCAAGCGGATGGGTTGGCTTGGTGAAACTTCCCAAGCTCGGGTTTCAGCGGTGAAGAACTGGAAGTAAAGGAAACATTAAGCCTGCGTTCGGGCAACAGGGAGGATTGAGTCCGGATTTTCTAAAACGGTTTTCTAGTTTGTTTTTGTTTTTCCTTCTGTCGCATTTATTCAGACACATCTCTAGCGACCTTCTCTGTGTCGTCTTGTAAACGGCTGAAATCGAACGACTGGCGAATGGAAGAAACACATTCTTCTCCAGGCAGCACTCGGATTGGGAAGAATCGGATCCATAAGGCGGGGAAATCCTAGAGAGATAGAATATATATTGCTTTGGATACAAAGTGCTTAACTCCGAGGCCTCAACCTTCAGCTGGTCAACGTAACAGGGAAATAATTTTTCTATTATAATAATTTATACCCAGAAGCCTGTTCTTAGTAAAATTACGATTTCTAGATAACCTAGATTATTCAAATAGAGAAGGAATTATTTATGATTAGCATAGGCATAGCATAGGGAATTTCGTATTGCACAAGAAATAAAAGATTAAAAGTTGTCGACTCTGGGCAAGATGCTCGTGGCATCCACAAACCATTTATTATTCCATCTAAACAAATAAAATCTCTCAACATTTCAAATATTCACATATTAACACCTGTATGATCTTTTTATCAGTTTTTCTCTACACAAGATGAGGACTCAGTTCACAGCAAGGTGAAACGAGGGTTGAATCGATCTTGTTCTAAATCGATTCAACACCAATGCATATTTGGGATATTTCGATATCAGGACTTTTGATTGCTGCTTGTAGTATACATACAGCCCCGGAAAGAAGCTAAATCCGTGTTGGCTGTGTAGTCATTGTAACAACCTTGGTTCGTTTTCCTGTATTTTAACGGATTTAGAAAGAATGTGAACAATTTCTCATCACATTTCCAATCGTTTCAATTGAAACCAGCCGAGATTCAGTAGTATACACCACGACAATAGCGCCATTATCGTATTGATGCCAACCAGGACGAACGCTTCCTCCCGTCGATGACCAGAGTTATGATGCACTGCGGCTGGCGTCTCACCTGTGGGAAAAGAACCGAAAATCCGACGATAATCAAATTTTCATTATCGCACTTGCGAGAACCGAGGGTCGATGCTTGAACCAGACCCAATACTAATCGCATTACGCATACGCACCGTTCAGAACCTGCACCTGGGCCGACGTACTCTGCTTGCCAGCGACGGTGCAGTTGTAGACGCCATTGTGTACACGGGTCGCCTGCAGGATCGATATGCGGCTTATAAGCCACTGCTTGGTTCCACTGCGAACGAATGAAGAATACCAGGTTAGAGCATCGGATTGAAAGGACGTCAGCCTTAATTGCCGCATTGATGCGTGATGGGCCCGATCGTGAATGTTGCACAGTCATGTTGCTTCGGTTCTGAAAATTGTGGACAAATTTTCATTCGAGGCCGCTTGCTGACCAACAAATCCTCCGATGTGATGAGAGGTTTCGTCAGGAAGTGGATTCGATCGAAGTTTCAACAGAATCTTTTTTTGAGAGTGAGTCACAAAACATTACGAAATCTTTTTTGGGACAATTTAGGAACGAATTCAAATGAAAAATTGGAATGAACCGGTGATTTAACAAGATTTTCTTTATTATGGTATGGTTTGTTTGTCTTCTAAGCAAACTTTTTGGCTAGATAAGCAGAGCATTATTAAAATAAAAACAGCATTAGTAACGGAATTCATACTGAAATTATAATTTGAATTTAGAAGAAATGGACTTCTGATGAGGTCATCAACCTGTGACATGTTATGCCACATAATGATTATTTTACTTACAAATGGAATGATAGTTTGCATCATAACCAACAAAAGCAGTTTGCCTCTAGATCAGGGGTCGGCATACATTTCCTAAAAGGGCCAGATGATTCAAACGAAACACAAAGCGCGGGCCGGATGCCTTAAACGATGATTTAATGTTTTCAAAGTAGTACCCTTTTAATTGGAGTGTCAACATTCTAATTAATAAAGTTATATAAAAAGTGATAAAAGACAATATATTTTCGTTGAATTTTGATTTTTTAACAGGAATACCTCGTTCAACAATTTTAACCTTCAGTTTTGGGAAGAAATTGCATCATCAATAAATTCGGTAAAAATTTAGTTGGGTGTTTTGTATTGCACTAAAGGATTTGGCCCCCGGGCCAGACTTTGCTGACCCCTGCTCTAGATAGACAAATTATCGGTAAATGGCACCTCTTCGACGGAAGCATCCCAACATGTTCCAACTAGAGTTGTGTAAATCTAATTCAGATTCATGAATCTGAATGAATCTCTGCCTTATAAGGGATTCATGAATCTGTCGTCGAGAGATTCATGAATCCTGAAGACACAAGAACTGATAAAAAGTCACCAGCCAAAAATCGGCTGAGGGACTCCCGTCCCCTCTTCGCCTATGAAAGAATCGGGGAGATTCATGACAGATCCATGTAAGATTCACAAACATTCATTAAGGTTTCGAAAGAATCATTAAGCTTTCAAGATTCGAATCCGCAAAGAATCATGAATCCATCGGAATGAATCTAAGGTGAAAGATTCATATGAATGAATCTCGGAAAAAGATTCGTTAAGCACAACACTAGTTCCAACTACATCATATTCACACAAATACATAATTTATTCAGCAAGGGAGATGAAACTTACCTAAAACTCATCTTGACATCCTTCGGTAGCTCGGCGCCATCCTTGGTCCAGCTTATCAATCCTCTATCCGTGGTGTCGCTCAGTTTGTTATCGTCTTTAAAGTTACTCGGGCGTAGAACGTTATTGGCCACCGCCGATGCGAATGTCTTCGATCGCTGAGATGCTGAAGCGAAGCTTGGTGGAAAAGTCGCTAGATACGACGTCGACACTTGGCACGATATTTCGATCGTACTGCCCAGTTTATAGTAACGATCATAGAACTCATAACCCATTTCATCCACTATCCGGACGGCGGGTTCTGTGGAGAACAGCGATAAGAAAATTAGGATTAGTGGATGGTATAATTTTCCCAATCATTGGCGATACAGTTCGATCTGAACTATTGATAATGGAGGCAATTGAAAGGTTCAAATGAAGTTTTCGTTTTCGTAATTAATTTGTAGAAAATCGAACATAGTATTTAGTACTAGTTTTTTGGAGGCCAGGTACCTGGCCCGTCGGTAACTCCTGGATCCCCTTCCGTCCCATGGAAGGTTTCATGTCGTCACCGTTACATTTTCTAGTTCTTTCTGTAGAAGGTCTTTTGTGTCAAATGGCGGTTATAATTTAAATACAAATATCACCGATGGCTCATGAAATCACGTTTACCAAACCTTTCGGTTAATTCAGCAGGAGGTTTCTTCATTGCCAAGCCAAGTTACAACACATTGCAACTCTACTTTGGAAAGTGCCGGGTTTTTAACTCCTGCTACGCATGATAATCCACATGATTGCGATGCGATTGTCACATTGTATCGGTCATTGAATAAAACCCTCTCCGAAAAGGGAGACAAAAATTAAGAGAAGTAAAGAGCACACATTGATGATACTTCCGGTGTACATCCGTATCTTTCCATACTATCTTGCAGGATCCTTCTGGATATGTGAAAATTCGTCAATGGCGCAGTATCAGCTCGAAGGCCGGAACATTGCGACGCTTGCTATCTTTGTTACTCGGAAGGATGTATGTCCCTTGTTCGTTTTGCGGATGCATGTAGATGCGCGTTCCAATTAACTGACCACGTTGCTACCAAATTTCTAATGCGCACGGTTGTTCCCTCTCCCCCTCTTAGGCTGCCTCCTCTAACTTCTCTTTCTTTCTCTCGCACGCCTCCCCCCTCTCACTCTCTCTCACTATCTCACACGCTTCCCAGCCCTTTTCTCTCTCTTTCTCTCTCTTTCTCTCTCTTTATTTCTCTCTTTCTTTCTCTCTTTCTCTCTTTTTTTCTCTCTCTCTCTCTCTCTCTCTCTCTCTCTCTCTCTCTCTCTCTCTCTCTCCCTCTCTCTCTCTCCCTCTCTCTCTCTCTCGCTCTCTTTCTTTCTCATTCCCGCTCGCCTAGTCTCTCTGACTTCCTCTCCCACTTGCTCCTTCTTACTCTGTAATGTCTCTATTTCACATTTTTTTGGCTCTCAAGCCCAAGGTGTATAAATATAGAAGGTGACTTTAATACGCTTTAGCAGGTGTGCCATATTTGAGTAATGATATGTCATAAGCTCAAACCTTCTCCAATACTCCCTCAAAACTCACAACAATACCAACAGCAGTGTTACGTCAAGTCATGAAATGTCATTTTACTCGTGACGACTTCATTTTCTAATATATACACCTTGTCTCCAGCCCCCCTCAACGGTGTCAAAACTGTTGCATCAAGATGTCAAAATTATGACGAAAAATTAAGTCACCTTGCAATGCTGTCCTCTTCGTATCTAACAATCTTTACAGCTCATGCATTCCATTTATTGAAAACCCATGATGATATTCCATTACCTCCATTTGATATGCTGTGTACACCTTGGGTTTTCACAAGATCAGTTTCAGATGCCCATTATATTTACATGAAGTAGAAAGAAAAACCGATTGCGATCGTGTTTCTGCTGATTGTTGTTCGCAACATATTTTCACGGAATATCTATCTTTTTGAAAACAAAAAATGTACTTTTACAAAAATACCTTACAACTCTATACACACCCTGGGCCCACTAATGGATAACCAAAACACTTTTTTGTCATAAAGTGCCCATGAAAACCATGCTTCTTCAGTTTATAGTTTGCAACACTAAAAATCCTGGCATTTTCAGAACACATTGATCACGATAATTATTTATGTTATAATAAATTTACCTTGAAACACTACATATATACCTTGGGCTTTACCTGAAATAGTTATTTGCATCAAATAACCAAGGTTGGGACAGCTGACGTATCTATTATTTTTCCATGATAAAAGGATCACCATGTGATCAATGAACAAAAATAGAACAAAAGTTTTTTTCAACACTAAAAAGGTTTCAATAAAATCATTCATTACCTGTTTTGATAACAAAACATGTTGATTTAAAAATTAGATTACCTTGCAACGATGTACATACCTTGGCCCTGTCAGTGTCTTGAAAAAATATCATTTTCATGAAACTGGCTAACATTACCCTACCTTTAAAAAGGAAATCAAAGCAAGCTGTCAATGCAGTTCTAACTTGTTCATTCGTGCGTGTGGAGGTTTTGTTTACAAAAGTTTTTTCTAAAATACATTAAAACTTGTGCTTAAGTTGAGGTGGAACCGTTATCGTTCAAGGCACAGAGGTTTTGTGTTATGCTGTAGTGATTTTGTTCTTGATGTTTTGCTGGAAACGATTCAGAGAAAGAGTGTTTCCTTCGCATGTTTGGTTTTAGCCGTTGCGGGCGCGACGGTCGAAAAACGCATGGTCGAAAAAACGCGTCAAACGAAAAAAACGCTAAGTTACGCTCAAAACTAAATTAAGTATAAGGATATTCACAAATTCTAGGAAAAGGTTCGAATACTAACCTTCAAATAATAATCTCCCTAGAGATATATACGTGTACGTCTTGTGTACGCTTAAGACTATCATGAGTAAGTTACCCCCTTTTCTCGTTTAAGTCGTGCATAATGATCAGTTTTAATTATCGCACCAAAAAAAATATTTACTTCTCCTGGTCATTTACTAATTTTGAGGAAACCTAGCAGGATTCGAACCCTTGCCCTTAACTTACCCAGCACCGTCAGATTCGTTGCGAACACTCGCGGAGGATGTGTCGACACTTGGCACATGTACAGCCCGGCGTCGTCCGATTTGACCGGGTTGATATGTAGCCTCCAATTATTGGGATATTGAAACTTCACCTTTATCCTCGGGTCCCCGCTGTACGTATTATTGCCGACGGTGAGTAATGACACCTTATCGGTGGTCCGGCGGATCCACATCACCTACGCCGGCGATACATGCCACAAACATTCCGAATTAGGATGGAAGAGCAGATAAAATACCAGCACGTGGAAAAGAGTAGGAAAAGGGGGAGAGATAAGATTAATTTTCGCCCGCTTACGGGTTCGGGTTCGGCAAACTCCTTCTCATGCTGTTTAGCGTCAAGGGCGAAGCGCCCTCTGCCGGGGCACTCGGATATCCATCCGGACATAAATCTCGAATCGGTTTCAGTCCCCGGCCATAGCCTCACTTTCATCACCAGACGCGCTGGAGGTCTCCGGAGACGATTCCTTCTCAGTCCGGAAGGAATAAACATCCAGGTGCGCAGGTATGATTTAATATGGTAAGGAGGCTCCTATCCGATGAAATCGCGTGCTTTGGGATAGCTCGGCCTATTGTGGTTCCTTTTATGAATAACGGCATCTGGATGACGAAGATGGCGAAGCTGTCGGCGATGCTTACCGTTTTATCTTTCAGCATTCCTACCCTACAGTTGAGTATGGCCTCCGTTGATAAATGATATCCGACGGGCAAGGCCGCTCCGGAAGTCACGTTGACCGGTTCCTCGAAAAATGGACCCCAGTGGCGTTCGTGGTGATGCTTGCTCTGATAAGGCATCGAATGGACGACTCGACTACGTCGCACGTCAGGTAGCGTGGGAATGAGTAATGCTAGAACCGAACAATGGGATGCGATCGAAAGAACGTATCATAAGTGTGATTTGAATAATTTAATTGAGTCAGCTTTGAACATGAAAAGTAGTGAAAAGTTCTGGGTTGGAATGAGAAGGATAGAATATAGTTTGTTTTCTCCGAGAAAGCCATTCTTGGAGAGATTGTATCCTATATTGCCACGGGTGCAACGGTGGGTTTTCTTTTTGGTACAACATACGATTGACTTGCCATTTGCTGTAAATTAACTTCTATAAATAACATTTATCTGGTTTCTCCTACATCTTGTCATTGAATGATTTCTTAAGAAAGGGAGCTTACTGACTCAGACACCTGTTAATTCAATCTAGACTTACGTGGCTGAAATGATGTGCTTTTCACGTCGCTGCTACTGTCTACGGACGGATCTGCCTTCGCCTCTGGTCAGCTGGAACTGTCAGATTCAATGTTTCGGCTAGATTGCGTACCAACAGCCAACATGTTCACCGTCGTCGTCGACGTCGTCGTCGTAGTCGTCGTCGTCGTCGTCCAGTTGAAAAGTGTGCCTGGAGCCGGCGTTGACGTCGCTTTCGATGCAACATTATTGGCATGGCTGTCCTCGGCTAAAAGCGATGCCGATGGGATTGATGGGACCGGTTGCAGGAAGTTTGTTACGAGTTCCAGGGTAGACGAAAGAGCGTCCCATGATGATGATGTGGCCGTCTGTGAAACCGGCGCCTCTGATGTTAACATCGACGGAGATAGTTCTTTACTTGTGACTTGCATGGGGTCTTGTAACTCCATCGTGGTGATGGTATGATCAACAAGCATTGTCTGTGCGCGAACGTCTAAAACCGAAATTGGATGATGTATAAATTTTAATCTTTTTTAATATCGAATAGTCGCTTTTAATTTGGTAAATAATTTTAATATGTTTAAAAAAATAACTATCACTGAAACATGTAAAACTGTGTTCGATAGGGTTATAAAATAGATTGAAGAAATATTTTGGAAAAATGAGTTTAACTTATTTTGCTTTTAGTTTTATCATCAGTGAAACCTTTACCTCTCGTGTTCAATCTGACACGTAAATCTGACAGGTTATTTGCATGCCTTCATGGAAGGTAGTCATCCTCCATTTGGGGTTTATTTTAAACATAAAAATTATCATGAAAATTAAAACATGTTATTAACAGGATGTGTTTTTTTCCATTTCCACCGATCAGTTTTCACCGATAAGCACGTTTGGTAAATCTGCAACACCGAAGGGCTATCCCTGAAACGGGGCCGCATTCAGAAGGAACGCAAATAGCAAAGATTTCATGCTTAACTTAAACACAAACTTGGAACGGGTTTTTCAGAAGCCTTAACGAGGCGTTAGGGATTTCGGAATGTTCCTCACAGTGAAGAGGTATCTGCAGCTATAAATTTTTATTCCAAAAGTCCAACACCGACCATATTTTTCAAATGAGTTTATCGTTTAGCGTTGCTAGCGGCAAATGAATTTAACATGGTTATTCAATATTGGGCACTTTTAAGATGTTTTGTTTTTCGAAATTTCTGAACATTATACAGACATTTTTCTATTTTTTTGTCAATTTACTAAACATATTGATGTTTATAACCTTATTGAATAACTTGCTTACTTGCTATTCGATTTCAAATCTTGAATTTTGATAAAGTTAATGTGATTATAAGACTGGTTGATTTTAAGTTATCGGTTTTTTAAGTTAACAAAATGCTTGCTGGTTATTAAATTCATATAAGTTGATAAAAATACTTACCAATCATAACCGTCAGTAGGAACACAATAGTCCCGAGTGTGACTCTGTTGCATCGTTTATTCAAGCTGCCCAGCGATGTCATCGCAAAATCATTATCCACAATGCCTAATAACGAAGCCAAGTTTCCATGTTGTATCGTTTAGTCACTCACAATGGAACCGGAAACCCTCCCTTTCGCTTAAGTTTTTTTATTGTCTTACTGAGGGTAGAATACATTGGAATAAATGAATCCTCACTTCCGTTACACTTATTTCGTCGAAACCTAAATAACACTTTGTTTACGCAAGTTTCCCGTTCTTCTCTGTGGTGCGTTGTTTAGCCTTCACCGCTACTTTCATTCAAGAAACTGGTATTCCATTCTCTGGTTTCACTGCTTGCGGCTTGGAGTAAGCGTCGGCCGGTAACTTTCATCTCCTTTTCAGAGAACTGGGCTGAACTTTTCCTTCATCTGCCATAATTTTTACAGGTTATTAAGCAGTATTCGTTGTTCATTTCATGCACAAGCACGAAACTGGATCTTAATATGGTTCATACACAGAATACGATCATTTATTTTAACAATTTTTACGCTCCAAGACTCGTTCGTCATAGCTGATCCACTTGGTCTCCCTTTATGTTTTGTGTAAAAGTTCGTGTTACGTGATCATTTCGTTAATGATTATAGCTGATAATAAGGGGGTCCGCGACAGCCGAGCGGTAGTGCCGGTTATAAAATCGGCCCATGAGCGCCGGGGCTCACCACCTCGACGGCGTGGGTTCGAATCCCAACCGAGACCGGACCCTCCCCTGTACGAGAGGACTGACTATCCACGTACAACAGGGAAACAAGTCTCGTAAGCCCTTAACGGGCAGGCATGACCAAACAAGGTCGTTTCGCCAAGAAGAAGAAGAAGCTGATAATAAATAAAAATAATAAACAAATGTTAATTTAACTAACAAGTTTTGATTAAAACAGTGCAAGAAAATTTGGGAAAAACAGATAAACTCTTAGTGCACAAAAAGCGTTCCTAAATAAATCGCCTCCATAAATTCTCGCTATCCACAGTGCTACGAGTTCCATTTTCGATTGTGTGGATGCTAAGCGTCCTTCCTGAGTTCGATTTTTCCCTGCATTTTGCTTAACGAAAATTGCAAGAGGGTAAAGCAGTGGCCATGATTACGATGAAAAAAGTTCAGGGAAACAAATTGAATGTCCAGAATCATTGAAATATTTAATGTAGCGCGAATACCAACGCTTTTATCCACAGCCGGCAAATAAGAATGAACAAAGTCTCACCATTGAAAGAACGCCGTGTCTCATGTCACCGTTAGCTTGGCAGGAAACGCGGAAATCTCTGCATGCACGCGTCGGATGCTGAGAACAATAAATGGCTAACGCCAGCACTGGCTCGGGACTGTGGAAAGTTATTTGGGGTATTTCCACACATTTTGAGGGCTTGATTTAGTGAATTTCAGTTGGCAAGACGAAACCGAAACAGATGATGGCAATTTGCCAATCGACTCATCTAAACTTGGCATTGGAATGTTTAAGTGAAAATAGCAAAAGGCATCAGTGATATCAGTGGGTATTTTATAAATTTTTAATTTATATTTACAATTAGTAAACATTAAAAAGATTTGTTTGTTTCGATGTTTTCGGGTGAATTAAAACCAGCGAGGTATTCGTACAAAAGTTCAATTGAGCTTGAGCTTAAACATTCATGGGAAGTTGAAAACTGGAAAAACTTCTATCATGTTAGTAAAACAACCATCTTTATTCTGCCTTCAAAAGCTTATGTACTTCAAGTCGCTCCAAACGAACCGCCATGAACGATTATGATCGCTTTTTATCCTTTTCATTTCTAATGAACTTTTTCACCGTTGCAGATTTCAAGGCTTTTCATCCGCCTCAAGTGTATGTTGCTCGACACCTGTGAAGGAAAACATTGCAGGGTGAAGCACAAACAACCTGAATTGAAACAACTCAAAAGGTATTTCATAAGCTTGCAATGGCTAACGCCCGTTGCGTGAAGATACTCTCTGCGATGTGAAGCAATAAAGTGTTGATTTGTCATTTTTTTTGTTTTTTGAGAAAATAGCATTAAAGTTCTCTTCACATTATGCAAAGATATTTATGCTCCATATGATAAGCCCATTTTTATTGTCAAAAATAGGTAATGAGCAAAACATTTGAAAATGAACTATATTACACTTGAAAGCTTGAAAAATTACTTGTGAAGTCTTCTGAGAGAATGCTTATAAACATTTGATCCAGTTGCAGTTTGTATTCTCATTTCGTTTTGTTTATCAACACTTTTAGTGAAAACGCATTTGTTGAAAACACTATCTAAATTGCCTACCAACAATTGTTTCCATTATTCACTTGAGGTTGGATTAATTTTAACGGCAAATCAAACACCCTGGCGAAGTGCACGATAGTCTCTGGTCGTGGTGGAAAAATTTATCCATTGTTTGATACCTTTCGCAGTAACACGTTCACTCATTCAGCGTAACGACATTTCCAAAACCTTTCGAACACATCCTGAGTATCCACGGAAAACTGTGTTGATAGTTCCCAGAAGATTGTCTTTCCATCACGAGGTGCTACCTGTCCATGCGTGTGAGGTGTGAAAGTTCTCTCGTAAAGCATTTAAACATCTAAAACGAACTTCTGCGAAGAGCGTATTATACTGAGGCCCCCCGTGGGGCCAGCAAGTGTATTATGACATTATTATCCGAATGCCAACGAGATGCTACACAACTGGTATGTCGTTAAAAGGCACAGTTCATCACTGAACACACACGTCTCCACAGGACAATTCAAATTGATTGGTATTGTTCACCTTCCAGGTGGAACAAACACTCAGCAAATCAGCTGGAACCACACAGGGCTAGATACAGGGTCCGCAGCCATACAATGGCAGGCCCCAACCGGTACAGGGATTCATGAACGTGCTAGGGGGATTGCCTGTACCGGTAGAGGGATATCCGCGGGCATATAATTGCAAACCGCGGTGGCTGAGGGGAATCAAGCTGGCGTATTGTTGCGATTGTCAACCGGTCGCAAAATAGTAGGTATCTGGCAACCGTGCATGAGCGGTGCTGTGCACCGCACACTCAAATGTATCGCATGAGTAACCGTTAGATTTCAAGTAAAAACGACGAAAAACTACGTTCAAATGAAATTTCGTATTTAGTATTTACGGAAAAAATATTATATCAAAAACTAAATTTGATATTTCCTTTCAACGTGTTCGATTAGTTGTTTAGCACGCCATCTAACGGTCATTTGTGCGACACATTTGAATCATGCACGGTTGCCAGATACCTACTATTTTGCGACCGGTTGACAATCGCAACAATACGCCAGCTTGATTCCCCTCAGCCACCGCGGTTTGCAATTATATGCCCGCGGATATCCCTCTACCGGTACAGGCAATCCCCCTAGCACGTTCATGAATCCCTGTACCGGTTGGGGCCTGCCATTGTATGACTGCGGACCCTGTAATGCGATTGCAATCCCCCTAACGAACACCGGTACAGCTGTTTGGTGAACTATTTTGAACGAAGAATCACCTCCCGAAACACCGTTATAGAAAATCTATTCTGAAAAACCAGATATACAGCATCCGATATGAACGACCGCTCTAAGTAACGCATGAATCAGAACTGACCTTCCATCCTCCGGAGTAGGCCTGTCAGGATCGGACCAAACAGTCATGTTCAGTCGTTTCACCAGCATGAAAATCTATTCACGGGAGCATCCAATCCGCCAGCGTGACTACTCATTCTCGTGGAGTCTGCGCCGTATCTCATGAAGTGCGTGGTAATGTTTACTCTCCGTCAGTGTGTCTTTGCCGGTAGATGAACTTATTTCTCGTGCATGAACTGTATGGAAATGCGCTGGAAAGCACTCCTCTACAAACGCTCTTTCAAGGTACACACAGATAGATAGCATTTTTCTCGATGCGACTCACTTCCTCATTTTAAAACCATCGTTTTTACGCCTGCTGTCTTTTATCAGCGATTCATGACTCAAGATGCTCGTGCGACTTCTAAGATGTCGTATGATTTAAGGCTCGGCTCACTTCCGATCCCATTTATAATTTTGAGTTTGAGGTCAAATGCAATTGAAAGGTCGCCGATGGATTATCTCTTAAGTCCTTTAAGATTAGCCAGGCGGTGTTTTCCATAGAAGGTACGTGGTTATACCGTAACGGTTGATAACAAGGGCTTTTGTACGTTTTTTTACTAGAACGTGGGGGAATTCTTTAAAACGGACATGACGAACTTTAAAACGGACACTCAATACATCAATGAGAACGTCGAAATGTCACGTCTGAAACTCACCCGTAAGTATGGATGTCATCAGGCAGAAATTACAAAGGAAAGGAATCTGGAAGGTATTTTACCATCTTTCATTTAACTAGAAACATCCCTGGACCTTGGATGTACGCTTGTTTAGGCTTTGCTGGCTAAATCATAATAATTCATATGTCGTCAAAAGTCCAATATTAGTAAACCAATTTAATTACGAATGTCAGAAGCCTCAGCGTGAAAGCATGTATTGATACAACTTTAAACTACACTTGTTTACCTTTGTTTCTTAAATCCTTCATCAACCGCAAAATATTTTCAAAACAGGACATCACTTTGTATCATATTTGGTCCCAAAATTACTCTCTGTTGTCGACATCCTAGATGAAAGATCTAAGAACAAGCGGCTTCCCTTCATCATGGT
Source organism: Anopheles coustani (assembly GCF_943734705.1). Lineage (NCBI taxonomy): Eukaryota > Metazoa > Arthropoda > Insecta > Diptera > Culicidae > Anopheles > Anopheles coustani. The sequence goes on along the minus strand of NC_071288.1, from coordinate 42,142,693 downwards.
TCGATTGAATTAAAGGTTTGAAGACATTTCGTCCTGCGAGACTAAATATTTACGCCATCTTCCGTCGCCTCCACTTGCGTTGGAGAACGAACAGGAAACATGCAAGCTGGGTTGTAGACGAACGCCTCGATGTAACGTGTGTTTAATTGTTATTACATATGCAACGAGACACTCCGTTAGCTGGTTCGAATTCCATGAATCCCTCACGAAGCTTTAGGGCATTTTGCATACGAGGATGTGTGAAGAAGGTGGTTGTTTTTTTCTCAGTCGAGAGAAAAAAAGAAACATAAACACATACGTCAATATAGGCGATGGAATATGTAACCTTGTCTAGGGTTCAAAAACAAAAAAACCTTGTTCTTAATCATTTGCAACGGGATGTGTAATTTGGCAAGATCTTTCTTTTCCAAGGAACTCATCTTTTATTTCTTTTTCTTCATGGTACTTCCAATTCCAGCATGGCATGGATGTATTTGAGATTCATTCCTTGTTGTAGGCCAGCAAGGAAGCTGCTTTTTCTCTGATGCTACTTATGCCTTCAAACAAGGGTATCCCAACATGTGAAGAGATCGTAGAACGATGCTCAATGTTGCACACTATGGAACTTTTAACCCATTCCGGCACACAAAACGATTAAAATTTGTTTCTGATAATTCATCCGAGTAATTCTCGGTTTATTTTCGATTATTTCAACTGTTAAGTCCGATACAGTTCCATAGAATGCATAAATCGTTAATACGTTTGAAAGTTTTAATCTCTTTTAACAATCCCAGATAGTATTCTTTTGGGCACTTTGGGACAAACATTTGCTCATTGTTTCGATCGAATATGAACGAATGTCTCTTGTCCTTCGTTTCGAGTGCTGAGAACTTCTTTCTCAATCGTGTTTCACGGTCCGCTGATAATTGGCCACATCCTCCTAGTAGGGACTCATATCGAATTACCTAAGCCAGTCCTTTCCCTTAGCAACGATATCGACACTGGCAATATTGCAGTTTTAAGACAAGAATCGATTGGAATAAAAACAAGAAAATTGAAGATCGCACTCAAGTGGCTAGACGATATTTTCATTGTCTTCCAATTGCATTGCATACAACTTGTGATGTTATGTTGAAGATGGTTTAAAGTGGGAAATTCGCTTTCCTGCATGTATTTTGTTTCTTAACAAAGGAGTAAAACAAATTCAAAAGGCAGTCTCTTCGTATGCATAAAGGTCAAGATTGTTTTTTAGGCTTAAATACTAAGCATACCTTTTCTACCAGTCGACTGCTGGACATAGCACAGCATTTTCCCACGTGGCATGACAATCTTTCAGCTAAACTCCACGGTCTAACCAAAACCAAAACCAAAATAAAAATAACCAACGACCCAAAAACGGTGCATCTCGGCATTCAGTAAACACAGGGAAAACATTTAAGCAGCAGCCAGTAAACATCTCAACCAAAAATCAGAGCGCTTTGTGCAATCAAAAGCAATGCGCTGCACATGCAGCCCTCAGGCGTCAGGTGAGCTTCCGACCTTCGCTTAACTTGTACCTCTGCCTTCGTTTGCTAATGGCGCTGACATTGTGAAAATCGTTTCCTCGGTGCGATGGAGCCACATTTTTATCGTCCGACCGACGATTCCGACGATGGTCGAGATTCGCTGAGCTGGGCATTTTCAACAATCGGAACACGAATACTGTTTCCCTTGTTTCTGGGTATAGAAAGGACGCAACAAAACTGAGGCGAGCGTGTGTTTTACATAGCAGGTTTCCTTTTTATGGAATGAACATGCTTAAGTGTGTGTTAGGAAATTATGTTAACAGTCTCCTTTGTAGAAAATGATTACAGATGGCGCTCGTGAAATCCTATGATCTATATATAAAGGGAAATTAGTAAAATATGATGTTTTATTTTCAAAAAATTGAGAAAACTTTTATGCTTTGTCATAACTGTTTTATACTTATATGAATGTCTACTTTCATATTTTATTTTATTGTTATCTACGTTTCATCCCAAGCAGTTTCCTATCTGGGCAATGTCATAATTATGTGTTACCATATTTCAGTGCAGCACGTTGAATGTAAAACTTTTCCTTCGCTTCGCTCATGCAAACAACGAGTGGAAATGGGGACATCAAAAATGGTCACTCGTAAGAGATTTTTCCAAAGTACTCTATTATGAAACGCTCCTTCCGTTTACGCTTGCCTCTCTGTCGCGTTTAGAATTTTGGTAACGGATCTAACTTTGAATGTACTTTTACAAAACAAAACCAACGAACCAGAACTTGTGCACACGATGGCAAACTGGACGCAAAATGTTGGCCAAAAGGCATGAACTATTCACATAAACTGCACAAAACTACTCGCCACCAGAACCTAATCCTTCAAAACAATCCAAGCCATTTTTATTCCATTTCCCTCCTGCAACACCTCTTCGGCCACCGGCATCCTTTCAGAATCGCAAGCCACAAGCTATTGAACGGTCATGGAATCAACACAAGGTGGCACCCGTGGGTCATAAGCCCACGCGTGTTGTCTGACCAACCTGGCAGCATAAACGCTTGTATTGTGCAATTGTGCACGGGCGTGGTGGGAATTATTCATAGATTTTATAGCAAAAACTGGTTTTTGTTGTCGTGGCTCAGCGGAAACGGATCGGCAATGGTTCAAATTTGGTCTAATCCGTTTCCATGCACGAATATTGTATTCTTATGGTTGGAATTGCACAAAAGAAGTACAGCGACTTAGCGAGTTGGCAAGTTCTCGTCCAGCTGAAAATTCATTTCCAAAATAATGACGAACAACGAGGAAATAATTTTACCGCCCAAGCGTTTACTGTGTTGAAAATGCCGTCGCCAACTTAACTAAGGCTATACTGTGTGTACTAGTATATGTGCATCTCTCTGTCTTTCTTGAAATTTCACATTTGCTTTGTGTTGCTGGTAAACGGTTTATGCTGAAAACTTTCTCGACGGTTCGTGTCGTTTGCTCCAAGAACTAGTAGGGAGCGTCGATGGCTCGGAATGTGTGGACATAGGACATATTTGGAGAAGAATTATCAGGTATATTTGTTATTTATAGACAAACATTTAAGCAGGCATGTACAGGGGCTTTCTACTCTGCTGATTCAAAGCTTTGATAACCCCGTATTTTATCGCAAGATAATATTTTTGTAAGATATTTATTGTTATTTGTTACGTTTCGTTATCATTTATCCATGGATGAGTCACCACTCATGAGACAATTTTTTCTCAATTATTTGAGTCAGATTGCCATGATGATTTAAATATTAATTCGTACTGAATTTTTTATTTGCTTACCATTGCCTCATCTAAAATTGGAATCATTATTTATCTTTTCCATAAGCCGTAGTTTAGAATTACTAAAAGAAAAACTTCACTGCAACACATGCAACACAGCGGAAAACGTAATTATTCGTTCCGTGTTGTTTGTGATTTCTTTCGGATTCTGAGAATTTTAATAAGAACAGGAGAAAAAATGTCTCACCCCTTTTGCGACCATGCAGAACTCTCAATAAATGGCACGAAAATGAGTTGCTAGTTTCACACTTTATGTGCGAGGCAAATGCATGATTAATGCGTTGGTTAATTAGAACACGTAATCCTTTCGGAAGCAACGAAAGTCTCCTGTGAACATTAGCTGTGAAGATAAGGATGTGTTTTACAAGCAACACTGCGGTCACCAAAACGAACAGCAAATAACGCTTATTCATCTGATGGTTATTTTCCTGTCGGCATGATGTTCAAAAAAAGCCATAAACTGGTTTGGTTGGTGCGAAGAAAATGTCAGTTTCTGCACTGCATGCCAAAAATAAACCATTAAAAGTTAACCCACAACACTTCATCATGGCTTTCTTTCATGCTCTTGTACACATTTTTGGCACTCACGTACAGAGGCAATATCGATCACGTTGGGGTTGCATGTGAAGCGTTTGTTATTCTTTTTTCGCCCACCCACTATCCCACCTCCTGTGAACGATTGTTAGACGAAAACCATTGCCCCTATAGTGATGAACTGCATCCGGGCTACATAACCGACAAACAAATTACCCTGCATCACCAGTGGTTTAATCATTTTTATTTCACGTCGAGTGGAAGCGGGCAGCACCATAGTCACATCGCACCAAGACCGTTCGAGGGCTCTCATCATTTAGCTCCGGTACACGCAACCGGCCAATGGTTGTTATGCTCGGGAGGACTTAAAATCCGTGGTTTAGGGTCCTGCTGGGGAGTATTTTTCAGCAAACGGTTGGTGATTGTGGTATGTGTATCCGGTGACCGAAGCTTCAAAAGAACGGGTTCGTGTTTATCTGGTCACCGGAGCGATGTGGTAATAAATCTCTCACAATTTGAGGTTAGAAGTATGACTGCCGCTTTCGGGCGATCTTGTGATAAAGAGTCTTTGAAAAAAATAATTCACCACACTGACAAAGAAAATCATTCTAACCGTGTTTAATTTATGAGGCTCTTTTTACATATATGTTCAAAATAAAACATTAACCCATTTTCTCAGAATCCGAATCCAATGATTCAACTTGTTCTTCAAACTATTTCGCCGTTGAAGTGAGAATGGTTACTCGAAAGAGGTTACTGATTGGAAATGCCGGACCATTTCTCCACTAAAGTGATAATAATTGGCTCTGGCTTAAGATGCTAGTTTCTCTTATCTGACCACAAAGAAACGGTCGAACAGTTTATCGAAATAATTCGATTGTGTTCCGTAAATTGACCGACCCAATAAGTCTCGGAGTTATTTATTTTTAATCTTTCTACGGCTGGTCAGAGCGAGTTTCGAGGACCATCGTGTTGAGTCGAGAATGCTGGTTACACTTCCTTTATCGCTCTCTCTTTTTCTTAATGATGTTGCCTCTGCCAACCTATTCGTTCCGGTCGGCCCTTGGCACAATTACCACAAAAGTCCACCATACCCAGCCATACTGGGCACAAGCCGTGCTTCAGGATAATCATTCGAGGGGTCCGACTGTAAATTGCCGTCCAGCGCAAAGTACTCCTACGAGGATTAGGGTCGCTGCTGGGGCCAGGAGTCTAGGAAATAAATTGTTGAATCGTTAAAATGTCATCCGTTCGACCCGAAGGGTGTGCAAGGATCAAGGGGTCAAATCAATTCAACCAACCAGCGGACAAACCGTTACAAAATGTAGTAGAAAAAAGAGGGTGAATACTGTACCACAACGAAGTCCGTTCGAGTCTTGCCGAGTCCACCGGGACGAGAATATTACCTACCAACGAAAACCCGTGCACAACAGAACCGTACCGATCTGGCCGGTTATGCCTGCGATTGTGTCCGAGGAATCGGTTTGCTGCACTACCGTCAGTAATTGATTGGGTGATTTAGTGGCAGAATCGCCATCGAAGAGGTATATATAAGGTAGGATAGCTGAGGCCATGGCCTGACTGGGCAAGATTGGTAAATTTCTGGAGGCAAGTTCACTACGAGTGGCAGGTTAGTTGGTTTCTTTCTTTTGCGAACGGTTTAGTCCTCTTCTCTGTTGATACCTGAGAGTTCTTTTGTGTGGCTAACAAATGAGCTTTGGTAGAAAAGAAATAAATCTTAGTTGTACAGAAAATACAACCGATACGAAGTTGAAAGAATATCAGCAACCAGTTCCAGTTGTACTGAATTATTTTATACCCAAACCTTCTGCAAATAGGTCAACTAAAGGTGAGACTCGTTCCAATTCCAAACGTTTTATATTGTATTCTTGTTTTCGAAAGCTATTTATAAAATTCCCCCTGAAAACGAAGTCAAGGTGAAATGAACAATTGTGCGATAAAAATGTTTTGAAACACTTCCCAACCGCACACACTTTGTTGTCGAGGAGAAGAAAATTTCCTTCCTCAACACCATCGTCGAGATCGCGATGTCATCTGTTTGAAGGATGCGCAAAACTTTACCACCCATTATGGCAGGCAATTGTTGACAATATTTCATCTGTTTCTGTTCCTAAGCTTTAAAAATGGCAAAGGCTTGAAGGCAAAATTGAAAAAGTTTTATCCACCGCCCTTCAAGGCAGAAGCCGCACTGTGGGTCGCTGTAGGTTGTGATGGGTGGCATTTAATTTGGAAGAAGCATGTAAGAAAACTGAAAAAGTTCATGTAAAATCTGGATTCATGTGTTCTAGAATACAAACAAAACTTGCAAAAACGTCGATCTACTGAACATTTCAAATGTTTCTATCGAATTCATAAACAACCCGAACAGGCACGCACTTACATTTTGAGAAATGTCCTGAATAAAATTTGCAGTTAGAATATAATCCATCGGTGCTGACATTTACCGTTTTTTTGGTTGTTAATGCACGAGTTATAATAAACGACCGATATTTAATTCCAGTGACAGGCACCAGACCGGTTCCAGTGTGAGCCGCCGAGGTATATTCGTATTTCCCACTTACTGGTGAAAATCTCAGACGGCAAACAAACGAACCGCGATAGGCTTGGCTGAAATGGAAAGGATGGCTCGCTTTTCCATCCTTTTTGCAGCCTCAACCGATGGTACCGTTTTACTTTCAACTTTCCGCTTTCAACCCATTTTTCACAACTTCTATCTGATTTGTGCTGATGGTGGTTCCATGGGACGTGGGCATGTTAGTTTGCTTTATAACAGCCCAGACCAGCGTTTAGTTGCAGACGAGCCTGGAAAAGGCCTAACCATAATTCGTCATTTTCACGTAAATTGAATTTATCTTTCCACAACACGTTTGGTGCTGTTTCACTTTTCACTGTTGACTTAGGGCATGGATTCGTTTGAGGCGTTAAAAGCTTTCTAGTCCCTGATTTGTGTCTGCATGCTTTTGATTTCGCTAAATAACGACATTCATGAGCATTACTGATCCATATACGACTGCTCTGAGGTTTGATTTTCCAGTACACAGACGGTGGAACGATTTATGTTAATTCGCATTCCTTCATTTTTCATTTATTTAGCAATTCCTTTTCCAATTCATTTTAAAACACAACTAAATAAAGATTGTTATACTCAAAAACAACTAGTAAATCGAATCAATAGTGACCTGTGCCATATGTTCGAGAACCTTAAAAGAAAGAAGAGAAAACATTTTGAACACGAGTACGGATATCTTATGCTTGAAAAGGGTTTAGTAAACTAGTACGAGCTGATAGTGTACTAAAAGCAGACTTATCAAACTTATCCGATTTCTGTTCTTTAATACACTAATACTGTTGCCTTTCGTTGTTAACATGTTGCGTACGAAGCGTTTTAGCCCAATTTTTAATACAATTTTTTGAATTACAATTTGTTTATAATATTTGTTAAACCGATTGCTTTCGAAGGCCAAGCTTAAACTTAGCTTCCCAATAAAATTATATAAAATATTACAATACTTTTTCATTAATTTATGGGTCAAAATCTTTTTAGAGCTAGATCTGCTGTCACCCATATTTGGGTGACGCGGTACGGAACGTGTTCATGGACCGTAACATAAGAACCCAAGGCTAGTGGATAGCAAAGGATGCTGTATAAGGATTTTCTTGTTGAGTTGCTCTTAGGATTGAACCTCGGATGAAACTTAGTTGCCAAAGACGAAAGAATGTAGGTAAGTAGGTTGAGGAACATGACTGATTGCTTCTAAATGACATAAATTTACTCTTATGCTTCCTCGTCCGTCACCTGCCACCACCACCTGCAGATCGTCGGTATGCAGTTTATACACACACTCAAATGTTTACGAGAAAAATATGATAGAAAAACGGCACAGGCACTTTCTTCTGATCGCAATGACGTTTCCTTCCCACTTATTCATTTAGTTTATTCAATGGACAATTTTGTATGTTTGAACTTAAAATTAGTATTACATCTAAGTTAACAATCTTCATTTAAAACAAAATCACAAACGGAACATTTTTAATTAGTGGTAGACGTCCATCTTAACAGTATGTTGTTTTTGATACTAGTCGTGCTAACATTAAATTATTAAACATTTTAGACATAGCGATGATCTGTCCGCGTTCCTGGTGAACTGTCCGCTCTGAATTCTATGATCCACTTTTTTTCGCATCCAACATAGACATTGCTGGTTTACCGGTAATTTTTCACTGAATTGTTGGTTGAGTCCACAAAAGTGCACATTGAATGGTTGCCACAAGCTGCAGTATGGTTTATCCGGAACCGACCACAGTTCTTCCGATTCCGGCGTGATTTGATCGAGCTTGTTAGCTCACTTGCAGAAATACGTAAGACGGAAGCGCGTCTACACCCGGAGGAAGATTGATATCGCTTTGACATTAATTTTCGCTTAAAGAGAACCAAACAATTCAAGCGGAAGAACGAAAGTGGGCAGCGCTGGAAACCTGTTCTGTGGATGAAAGTGCTTTTGTAAAAAAAAACCCAGCAAAATAGGAAAACACATCTTTACATGCGGTCATAAATCAAATTTGAAGAGCTCTTGCGCTGTTCACGTTGTGAACTGTGGTAGAAAAATATCCCAATACAATATTGATTGATTTTCCGATCGCTGAAAGGTGAAGTGTGATGAGAACAGAAAACATGGTACGGCTTACGGGAAGAATCGATGTCTCGGGAAAAGCTAAAATCGTTGAAGAAAATTTACAGAGAGTTGTTTTGCTGGAAAAACAACTTTCCGGCCGCTTCAATCATCGGTTCATGCTCTACAATGAGTCGGACAATATGTTAAAGCGCTTGAAACTTTTTTTGAGTCTTCTGGGGGGAACATACAACATGAAGAATTTTTATTAAATTTAGCTAGAAAGTTCTTGACATCAAATTAACCATGTGAGAGGCGTAAAGCATTTTAATCAATTTTAGACAACGTCATTTAATGTGAAAGCAGGCTCGTGACACTTTGAAATTTGCGGTGCATTTTGGAAACCGTCTTTGTAAAAAACCATCCTGTGTGGATAGATCCAATGGCTTGAACCACTAAAATCCGGACCTAATGAAGTTATGCCCATGTTAAAATAATAATTTAAAAAAACCAACAAATGTTTCATACCATTGCTCGAGAAAAACTCGAAGCCGCAACTGTGACTGAAAACTGAAACTGGAAATTACTGTGCAGTGTTTGCCGACTACGAGAAAAGCAAGCAATCACAGAAACATTTGATGAAAATTAAGTCCCCCTGCTGAGCCGGATATGGGCAAGCAACAGTGAAGGGTAGCATGATGTTGACTGTGGTTCGAAAGGAGACCCAAATGAGTTTGTTTCTGTATTTGTGCGGGGCCGATTTGGCAGTTAGCTTTTCGTCTGTTGCACAATTTCGTTGCATAGCTCCCGACGCCCAAAATCGACAGCCGTTCTAAGGGGCATAAAATATCCAAATGCATCCAATTGGACTCATTCGAGAAGCCAAAACCACACTGGACAGTCCAATTTCGTGCCACCTCCCAGTCGTGTACCACTGCTTGCGTTGTATGTATGCATCTGTGCATCTAGAGCCATAGCGTAATGGCACACGTACACACACGCATGTGGCTCCACGTCTCCTGACAAATTTTGTCTTGGCCGTCAAATCGTGAATAATACTATCCTCGGTGCGATTTATGAAGCATAGAAGAAGCCGGCCGAAGTGGGTGAGTTATTTGCCCGCATAAATATGTGAACACGGCAGGACATTAAGCCACTTCACTGTCGCTGCTGCTCCTTTCCTCTCAGAAGCGCCGTTGCGAGACCGATTGTGGATGGCGAACTGTATGAAGTGTTTTGCATATTGCAGCCGAATCCGAGCGTGCTAGAACGAGGCACGAGGTGGCATTGTCGTTATTAGTCGAAGGGTTGGTGAATGTACTGCAGTGGCCAGAGTGGTCCTGAGTCCTGCAGTTACTTCGCCCGACCCGGCAACGCCTCGGGCCATTGAAGTTTTGTCAAAGCATCAAAGGAACATCCGCCCGAGTGGTCCGGGGTTTGCGGGAGTGGATAAGATACTTATCAATCGGCTTCCGCGTGGAGAAGGGCGCACGGTGTCTTCACCCATTCGTGAAGTAGATTGCTGGCGCTCCCAGGAGAGCGAACCCGACCGTATGACGAGTGCCAAGTGTTTGTGCGGTGATTCATGCAAGGCTATTCCAGGGTATTTTTGCAGATGTTTGAAATCGTTATGCATCTCATAGTCAGCTCTATGCATAGTCAGCCCCATGTTAATGCTGGTTTGCTGGATGCAGTGCTGTGGATGTGGTGATATGGAAAGGCTTAGCTAAGAAGAACATTCGAGAGTAACTATGTTTAATGATTATAACTAGCCTGCCAATTGAAATTTTCATAATATGTTTCATCCCAGAAACGGGTCAAACTATTCCTCCTGACGATGGATTCCTATAAGCACAAACGCTGCACAGCTTCTCGCGGACGATAATACTGGTGAGACTTGAGCCTGTCAAAAGTTTCATCGGATTCTACAGTCAAAATTATCTCAAAACTAGGTTTTTGAGGCCAGGTACCTGGCCCGTCGGCAATCTATGGCTGTTCAAATAAAATCAAATAGCCCAAACTGACATCTTGTTCCTGAAGCCCTTCTAGTGCCTTTATCAGTTTGCATAGAGTTACACGAAAGAGAAATAAGTTTGCAAAATTAGATAAAGCTATATCACAGTAGTTATATTCCGACGCGTTTCATAAACGCAGGGAGATCAAACCGATGTGAAGTGAGCATGAGTGCAGCATCAGAACATGTGAAGATGCCCATTTTTATTTCAGGTAAAAAAATCCAATTAGATATTTTTCGACTAACTTTTGCTCACTATCTACCCTCTAAAACTAATTTGCCATAGACCTTAACCTTAGGATGCGGTAAGTCGTCCTAAATGTTGGAAGAAGGTTCCGCTCTTTGGGGCTATTGGGACATGTTCTTTATCGCAATTTTTTTTTATGATCGATCGTACCCCGGATCCCTATGCGCGTGTGCACCGTAGTGTAGGAGCGATCATTAGGGGGGTTTGGAAAGGACAAAAATCTCTCTTTACGGACGTTGTAGCACCCCCAGACCCTTGAAGAGGGTAAGGGAATGTTCCTGAGGGACTGTCGGGCTCCTTACCAAGGTAAGGGGTACCACGCCCTGAGGAACGGACTCTGTGAGATACAGCAGACGGGTTGCCCCCGCTGATTGACACCCACCACTACCTCCTAAAAACCTTTCCGAGCTGGTTGTTCTTTCTTTATCGCTAATGGTGCTGACGCTTCTCAATGTGATGGCCAATGAAGCTGCCGCTACTGCAGGGCTCGACATTACGGTGGCAACTCCTGGTGTTTAAACTCGCCGTTCCGGGTCAGAATTCTCCACAACCGAGCGATACACAATGTCACGTGTATATGATCCATGATCGTCCTTGTGCTGAGGATCGAGGATGAGGAGTTTGACGTTGCTACGTGATGTAACACGCGACAGAGCTACATAAAGCTGGCCGTGAGCAAAGACGGGTCGCGGGAGATAAATACCGAGGTGGTTCAAGGATTGCCCCTGGGACTTGTTGATAGTCATCCCGAGGCAAAGCTGCACTGGGAATTGCTTCCGTCAGACCTGGAACGGCAAGGACCTATCGTTACTGTCACAATAAATGCGTGGCAAAACGACATGATCTCCTTGCCGTCGACCGGTCATGATCCGCGCCAAAATGCAGTGCTCCTTCAGAGAGAGAATTTGTAGCCTTGTCCCATTGCACAATCCTCGCTCGGTATTAAGATTTCGCATAAGAAGAATTGGTGCATTTTCCTTCAATCGTAGCCGGTGCATTGGAATACCGCTCAGATTCATTGAGTGTAGAAACTCTGGTGGTAGCTCAAGGTGATCATGGTTGGTCCCATCGTCATCCTTCACCTTATCCACCGAGAGATACTCACGAACAGTAAGCGGCATTCGGTCCAGGATCATGTTGTTGATAGCATCAACATCAATGTTGAGGGGTGCCAAAATTGCTCGATCGCTGTTGGAGGTGTGTTGGGTGTCTAAATATACTTAAGAATCTGCCAAATATTCTAAAGCTCACTCCACACAAACCTTGGCACACTTTATAGATACTACACAACTAAATAAATATAGCACGATGAGCTACAATGATCCTTATATGAACGCCTTTTTTCAAAACTTCTTGAAAGTTGTAACCTGTTACACTGCCGGGGTTTGAAACGCTTGCTACGCATGAACGAACACATTAGCAACTAAAATGCGATTTGCGTATTATTTCGAGCGCGAAGGACAATTTTCTCCAACAGGGATAAAAAATTAGAAGAAGAGATAAAGAGAATTACATCGAGAGAGCAAAGAGTTAAAGAGACATACTTCGATTGTTTGCTACCTGAGCTTACAGAAAAACGAATGTTTCCAGTGCACAACCGTCTCTCTCCGTAGCATTCGTTACGCATTCGTTGCACATTCTGCCGTTCTTTTCTACTTCACTTGTAGTGACGGATGATTCCATTTGTGAAACGATTCGTCAAATGCGCAGTATCGGCTCGCAGACCGGCACACTCTGCCGTTTGCTATCCCCCACCTTGTGTTTTTCGTAGAAGGAGTTGTTCCCCATCTCTCTCTCACACGCTTCGTTTCGCGTAAGGTAAATCGGCCAACCCGCACAACAGCAATACCGGAGCGGCTGGCCGAACACTCTGCCGCGGAAAGCGATCCACACTTCTCGCATGTTTATGTTGTTTGTTTTTTGCACGCAAAAACATGTATTGGGATGCGCGTTCGAATTGCGAACAGAATAGACGAACAATGCATATCCTCACAACGGCCGGTGTGTTTGCAGCAATCCCATCGCGTGCGTCTGGCGTGTTTAAACCATCGCTTACTTTGCGCATGGGAATGTGCGTGCTTACTGCCTGCGCACAACGTAGACTTGAAAGCTGCGGATAAACGGATTCAATATTTCGCTGCAATGAAATTTGAAATTTCTGTCAAAAATGGCAGTGAATGTAATATTTCGATGCTTAACCTCCCCAGTTGGATGTTAGCAATGTTGCAATGACTGTCATTGTGGGAAGAAATGTCAAATTTTATTTGTTTGCATTTACATATTGCATCCGTCAATTCGCAGCTTAAGGTGTGTTGACATTCTATTTCACACTTCATATTTTTCATTCATACAGCCACCCCCCCCCCCCCCCCCCTCTCTCTCTCTCTCTCTCTCTCTCTCTCTCTCTCTCTCTCTCTCTCTCTTTCTCTCTCGTTCTACCTCTCCCTTTTTATTTCTCTCATTCATACAAACAATGTCGCTTGGCTGGCGCATTTTTCTGATTTTGCATTAGTAGCGGCATCGAATCAGTCATGGATCGAATATGGATGACTTTTCGCGCGCGTGTTTGTTGGGCCATGGTCGACCCTCGAAAGGAAAATTATTATATAGGACGAGATCCATGGCAGAAAGAGTACATTGTTTGGTTTTAAATCCTTGAGAAACCCGCATTTACGTTCTAGTACATTCAGATGGAGGTGACTGTGACAACATTGTTATCGCATGACACCAAATAATATAACTATAGGATCCAGACGATAAATCGGCCCATGAGCGCCGAGTCTCACCACCTCGACGGCGTGGGTTCGAATCCCAACCGAGACCGGACCCTCCCCTGTACGAGAGGACTGACTATCCACGAACACATAAGGTAAAAAGTCTCGTAAGCCCTTAACGGGCAGGCATGACCAAGAGGCCGTTACGCCAAGAAGAAGAAGAAGAAGAAGACGACGATCCAGACGGAAATGTAGTTTCTTCGATGCTTTGGGCTCATTACTTCGACGGCGTGTATTTAAATCCCAACCGAGAATGGACCCTCCCCTGTACGAGAGATCACGTACCCAAAGGGAAAAAGTCTTGTAAGCCCCTTAACGGGCAGGCATGGCCAAGACGGTCGCTACACTAAGTAGTAGTAGAAGCAGAAGAAGATCCAAACACAGCCCGCGTTTTTAATCAATCGGAAATATTTTCTACTTATACTAGGAAAACTCACTCTCTACAGATAAACGAACACTTATGCATACTCGGTTTTTAGGTTGCATTTAATGGAATAGGAAACAGCGTTTTAACGTATCCAGTATAAAATCGAGAGAGAACTGAATTCGGAAATTCCTAAATCATCCAATTAGCGTCCTTTGTCCACGGAGCGAGCTTCAAATTGAATAAAATTGTTGCTCCTAGCTTGCTATCCCCCGTGGAAATGGTTTTCGAAAAAAGGGAAGGGGTACTGATATTTACCGGGATAAAATTGTCGAAGTCTCTGACTTTCTGTTACCACCAAGCTAGATGCCTCAAGCGTATCACGAAGGCCTATGCAACACGTGAGGAGAGTCGATCGTTTCGATCTTTCGGATTGGGTGGCAAAATACCGGAGTGTCGCAGTCAAAATAACACACGTAGTAAATTCAACTTAACACTGATTTATTCTTTAAAATGTTGCTGTTTACATACCAGAATTTCTTCATGCTGTTTGAGCTGTGTTCAATAGTTCGATAATTTAAATGCGGTCGGTGACGGGAATTATCCGTGATCCTTATTCCGGGTGTTTTAGCCACTCGGGTTTTCGCTAAATATCCTACCTACTTTATGATGCGGCGTATTGCCTGAACCTCTCGTTATCGATGCATCGTGTCCTTTTCCTAATGCACGATTATTTAGGATCACGGTGCCGATCATTAACGAGTGTTTAGATGTTTTGGGTTCATTTAAGGCCGCAATCTACATACGTACTTTGTTGTTGCATTTGTGTTGCTAGATCGGCCTCCTGGTCGATCCGCCCTAAACAAATGCTGGATCGACCCATGCGTTCGTTATTGGTCATTTCCATATTTGGATCAACGATCATTCCGGATACTGAAATGTTACAATTTATGGTAGTATTTTTCCTATGCTGAATCGCGACCTTTTTGTCTTCCTATTGGTGCAGCGCCACAATGTTTCTTGGTTTTTGTTTTTTTTTTTGTATTTTATGGTACGGAGCCGTTTGAGTTCAACTTGGAACGCCGTATTATTGCATTTGTTCATTGTTCTCGTTGGGCACCTCGGTGGTGCAGTTACAAAAAATTAAATAACTCGTAATTTTCAGAGGAATTACAGTATTGATGAATATACACCGCGATTTTTATCTTCATTTTAAGTGTTCCAAAGCTAAAAGTGAAATGTTTTACAAATTACTTCAAGTTTTAGTTCAAAACCTTCAAGCAAAGATGCTTTCTTCCAATACATATTGGCCGACAAGATAAACGTCAAGCACGGAGAAATTATGTAGTTAACGTTAATCAAAAACATGGCAAAGTTTCGGAGGAACAAATCTGCTCGTTAAAAAAATTCCATTCGACTAACTTTAATCAAGCAATTGTCTGCAGCAAAGACAAAACCAGAAATAACCGCATGCCAAACATCACTCATTCATTCAGCTGAGCAGCTCCGGCGAAGGCCACGGGAATCAACGAAATAGAACAGATATTTTCCATCCCAGCAATTAGCAGTTGCGGAACCACGTCCTTCCAGTTTCAATCAATCCTATCGAAAACGGGCCGTGATACCTGAACTATATTATTGTCAGGAAACGGTTTTTAAGATTATACTCTCGCATAAAACTTAGAATTACATTCATTCAAAACAAATTGCTTAGTGGTCGGGGTTCATTTGAAATCAGAAAGGAGAAACTAATTAAAAGCATCCATCGTATAATTCCCATAAGATTAAGTAATGTTTGGATAAATTCAATGGTTCTGTTCAGTTCAGGTTTTGGAAAGGGTGTTCAAACGGTTATTTAAGTTTTTAACATTTAGAGTATTTTAGTAAAATCATTTGTTCTTTGCTTTTTCATTTCGTCTCAATCACCAATGGCAAACAAATCTAATGGTGGAGCCATTAATGGCTTAGCTGCTTGACAGAAAACAAAACAGCTTTCATCAATTAGCACAGGTTGTAATAAGCCCACCCTGTCTAATCGTCCTTTAGTAACGACATCAATCTTTCGGAGCCATCTGCTTGCTGGCAAGAAGAAACCATCTACGGAGGCTTCCTTCTAGTTTCATGCGAAACACTTTTTGTCAACCTTGGAGTGAGTCTCACAAGGAATGGCCACGGCATGGCTTAGGGAGTAAATTGACCCAGAGGCGATTACTTTTACATCCTGTCACATTCACAGCTGCGAGAAAGCGTCCTTTATTGATCCCACTCTGTCACTATTGCCATAAGGTCTGCACAGGTTTGAACAAGTTGAAAGGAAGTCCAAATACTGCAGGCTGTTTTTATGGCACTGAAAGCACATCGCAACAGAGCAGATGCTGAGCAAAAGAAATTTATTTATTATTTATTTATTTATTTATTTATTATTGTTGTTCAGTTATCGGGCTGTGAGCCTAAATAACGAGGTAACTTACACATATAATACATAGTTAAGACGCTATACTAAAACGAAGGACCTGACGTAACTGAGATACAGACATATGGAAGTCGACGGAAAACCCTAGCTTATTGTATACACGCAAGCATTGGATCAATGGATCGTTGGCGCCAAATTCACTTACTCTATAGGGTATCCTAATTAATGTTCTGCCTCTTAAATTTCAGCTTGGTGCCACAAGTTCAATATTCTCAAGAATGAAGGGAGCATCCACTTCACCATTAAGTAATTTATGGATAAACAGACATTGAACAGTACTTCTTCTGGCTTCTAAGGTTTCAAGGCCGAACAAAAGACATCTTACGTTGTACGGGGGACGCGGCATTTGGTTAGCCCATGGAAGACGATAGTACATAACACGTGTTACTTTTTTTTGTATTTTTTCAAGACGTTCAATTTTCGTAACATGGTTAGGACACCAGACAATGCTTGCAAACTCCAGAATTGGACGAACTAGGGCACAATATAACGATTTTAAACAGTAAGGATCCTTAAAATCTGTCGCAACACGAAGAACAAAACCTAGCATTTTGGTCGCTTTGGTGATTATGGTCTGGTAGTGGCATGAAAGGTTAAGCTTACTGTCTAAAATTACTCCTAAGTCACGTATCACAGTGCAACGAGGAACGCCAAGGTCAGTAATTTTGTAATCGAATATCACAGGTGTCTTTTTCCTTGCAAAGGTTATACAGTTACATTTGCTCACATTAACATACATGTCGTTTTTAGTACACCAGACAGAAAATGAGTTAAGCGCGTCTTGTAATTTTTTGCAGTCGTCAAGGCCCTGCACAGGAAGGAACATTTTCAAATCATCGGCAAACAGCAGAACATTCACATTACGTACGGTGTAGGCGATATCATTAATAAATATTGAAAACAGTAACGGGCCCAGAATGCTGCCTTGGGGGACACCGGACGAGTTACAAAATGATTCGGAAAAACATGACCCTATTTTGACACAAATTTGACGATCTTGTAGGTAACTATCGAGCCAATTAACGACATTGATATGGACACCATACTTAAGGAATTTAGCAAGGAGAATACAGTGATTGACCTTGTCGAAAGCAGCACGGAAGTCGGTGTAGATAGCGTCAACTTGCTCGCCCTTGTCAATGGTGTCGTAGCAAATGCTTAAGAACGATAGCAAGTTGGTCTCAATAGAACGCTTCGGCATAAAGCCATGTTGTAGAACGGAAATAGACTGACTGAAAGCACGATGGACATGGAGGTGCATGATTTTCTCGAACAGCTTACCGCAAGCACATAACATTGAAATTCCTCGATAGTTACACACATCTATTTTGTCAGATTTTTTTGGAACGGGAAACATCCAGGACGATTTCCAAAGAAGCGGGAAGCGTTTCGACTGCAAGGATTTGTTGAACAAAACAGTCAAGACAGGTATAAGAGCAGCCTTGCAGTTTAGTAGGATTGCGCTTGGGATGGAGTCAGGCCCAGGC
The DNA here is from genome assembly GCF_943734705.1 of Anopheles coustani. Classification (NCBI taxonomy): domain Eukaryota; kingdom Metazoa; phylum Arthropoda; class Insecta; order Diptera; family Culicidae; genus Anopheles; species Anopheles coustani. Next base: position 42,124,866 of record NC_071288.1, on the reverse strand, counting down.
GCGAACGATGGCTTCAATTGAGAGAGTGCAGCACACACCTCAGCTTCAGAAAGAATGGGCAATGTTAGGTCGACTTCCTCGTTAATGCCAGTTGTAGCTGGTGTGGTGTCGTAACTGGTCGAGGAGTTGCTGGTGTAAATAGAGGCAAAGTGCTTCGCGAAAGCTTTGCAAAACTCGGCATCTCCGGTGATCGTTTTCCCTTGATAGACCAGGGAGGAAGGGAGCCGTTTGCTAGACTTCTTAGTATTCACGAAGTTCCAAAATGCCTTGGGATTCTTCTTAAAGTTGATCTCGATTTTTCTAATATGTTCAGCATAGGCAATCCGATTGAGCTCTTTGTAAATTTTGGCAGCACGAGCAAAGTTTGTCTGGTGAAATTCGTTTCGCAAATGACGCATGGTACGTAGTTTTCTCAAAGCTCGATTTCTTTGGCGTTTCGCACTTTGAATCGAGGAATTTGTCCATGGTGGTTTCTTGGGTTTTGAGAAACGTGGGACAAACTGGTCGAAGAAGCTGTTGATCACTCCAGTAAAGCTCTTGACATTTTCGTCGATGTCATCGTCCGTTGTAACCAAGTCCCAGTTTACAACAGAGAGCGCATCGGTGAGACCAGCGAAATTCGTTCGTCTGAAGTTAAAGTCACGTTGCGTGGAAGCGCGAACTTGTGAAATGCTGCGGCACGGGATCGACAAGCTGGTAGTTAGTGCAGGATGGTGCAAGTCCGGATCGACCAAATTATCCTGGCACAAGTCAATTGGACTCAGAAGTTCGGTGGAGTCTTCATCGGCAAAAACGAGGTCTAACATGGTGTTGTTGCGATTCTGGATAGTATTCAGCTGTTGAAGACCAGCGAAATAGATGCCGTCGAGAAGAGCCTCGCACGCTGACGAAATACGGGAATGAAGAAGGTCAAGCATCGGGAGGTTATTCGGCATGTTCCATTTTAAGGAAGGTTGATTGAAGTCGCCAAAGAGGATGAGGTGATCATTTAAGAATTTGTCTCTGATGTTATGAAGAGAATTGCAAAACAGGTTTATTACGATCGAATTGGTTGTTTGGTCTGGAGGCAGGTAGAAAGAACCAATGATCACAAATGTTTCATGAACTTTTGCTCTAACCCAAAGGCACTCTATGCTTGATGAGTTGGGTGAGCACTGAGTTGAAGTGTATATTGACTTGACCGCAATGAGAACCCCACCACCTCTGCTTTTTGTACTGTTTGTTGTGGTTACAAATTTCGTAACATGATGAGGCCAGAATTCCAGATCATACCATAGCTATAGTTGAGAATGTTTAAAAGAACCTACAAAAGTAATCGAATTTCTATACTATTTCATAACTATAAGAGTTTTCTTTTTTATAACAATGAGAATGTTTCAGAAACTGCCAAAAAAGTACAAGAGTAATGGAGTTTATAGCAAAACTATACTTCTACACTATTTTATAACATGTCAGACCACAATTACTGAGCCAACCTCTTTTTTAGTACACCATTACATTATTTCAATTTAAAAAGATGTTGTCGATAGCTCATGCGCTTTTTTGAGTTAAAATGAAAAGTTAACAATATCCGGCTTCCAGGACAGGAGATAGCGTAAAGCTACAATCAAGACAAATCTTCGTACCTTTGTTAGTTTAATCGCACTTTCCGCATCGGTTGCAGATAGGGGAAATTGCATCTTGAAGTTGCCAAAGCCTTTTGGCATGTCCGTTTCACCTTTTCTGAAGGCTACATGTACTGCTTCTGTATGATTTAAAAGAGTTTATACCAACCTTTATCAGGTTTTGGTGCGAGGAAGCGTTTTGATCTATATTATAATACAATTGTGTGAACACAAGCTGTATCCTTTTCATTCACATTGAGTAACACAGTCCATAAATAAAGGGTTGATTTCAATGTTAATAGTGTTGAATCCGCCATTTATAGTTTTTTCAGCAACCGAGGTCATAAAATATAGTGTCGTGAAAAGTATTCTGCCCCGCAGCAATGTCGCTAACATGAAAAATCGGTCTCCATCACCCTTATGTATACTCCAGTGAAGTAATGCAAACGATATAAATCAACCGATCCATCAATCACATCAATTCATGAACACATTGTTAGCAGTTCCACCAGGACTCTTCCGACCCACATGTGCCCTGAAAAAGTTCTCGCATTTCCTTGTACATGTGATTGTGTTGGTACAGATTGTCCTTAGCTTTTTTCACGCCCCAATTTGTATTCATTCTCTTCGCGAACAGATCCCGACGATGTCGGATCATGTTGAATTTGGGTGATGGCTTAAGGGAACTGGTTATGGTGACCCATTGGTAAAAGTATAGCTAGCTTGCTATAGTGGTACATTCATCGTATATATTCTTAATGATGTTGTGGCATCGGTTTATTCCAACCGAGAATTTTGAGAAAAGCAACTCTTTTCATGAATAAATACGGGCATCGTATGAAAAGCTGGTAATCAAAATAATTCAATTATGTTTCTTGTTCGAAAGCTACTTGTTTGCACTATAGTCAATGGATTACTTTGGTTAAACTCTCTGAAAGAGTAACATGTACGAACTTTATTTGCATTTCTTTGCAAAACTTCGATATTGGTATTGATATGAAATACAAATGTTGCATCCATTCATTGTTCCTGCAATTATTTTTTAAACACACAAATGTAGTGACATAACATTACGTATTGTTGCGTCCTGCAACGGGTTTTCGGTCCAATCTTACTTTCTTTCAATTTATATCTATTCAACACGTTTTTTAACAGTTGTCCCTAGTTTATTTTCTTATCTCGAGCCAATGTTAAAAAATTTACACGTGTTTTCTTTCTCTATTCTGAACCGAAGACGAGTCATTGTCCCGGCTGGAGCCCCTTTTATCATTTTATCAGCCGCGTCCGTCAGCTGGTCGTCTCTTTCTTCCGGACAATAGACCCTACGGATCTGGACCAGCTAGCGGACGCGGCCCTTCACCACAACTACTGCGATCTGTTGACGGCTCCAACCGGTTCAATTTGAACTTGCACCTATCGGACCGTTGTTTTCACAACACGTATCGATTCTACATCACCGTTTATTCACATTCACATAATAGAAACTGCTGTTTTTGAACCAATTCGTTTGCTGTTGAACTCACTCAGTTCGCATAACATAGGATGCTAATTGCTCCGGAAATGAATTTGCATAGTCTGTAATTATCGTTTCTGGTTACTGTCGATGGACGCCGAAGAAAACAAACATTTGCAGGTTTATCTCTGCAGCGAGCTGAAATGTGTGGCAATGAAAAATATTGTACATTTTATTCTGCATAAAACACACTGTGTCAAAATTGAGTAAAATATAAAATGAAGGCTAGAAAGGGATGAGCAAATTAGTTTCAACAGTCAGTCGACTACGTCCAAAATATTTGTCGTCTGCACGTTTGTTGTCAAGTTGTAGTTACATCAATGTGTTTCACATGTTCAATTGACACTGTATGATTTTCCAAAAAAAAATCATAGCGAATCGTTTCCGAAATAAATAAAACACTTATTTGTATACATTAATTGGAAGTAAGGAAACATTTCGACTTGCTTTAACTAAAGCATGTGATTCTTTAGATAAGTATCAACCTAAGAACCTGATGTGAATTCAAATTCATCGTGACTGAAACGTAGTTCCTTCATCCCTAGTCCATCACCAGTAAATTTGTCTATCTAGCAAACCAGTATGCCACACTTTGATCAACATCTAACCTGATCCGGAATCAACGCTGACCTAGACGTCAAATAGCTGTATTACGTCAGCAACTCTAAAGTATGGCAACGTATTCGTCTCGTCCAAACAAACCGAAATTGAAGTCAACAGAGCTGTAACATAAAGCATCGCACGCTAAGCATACAAATGACTGCTTATGTAAATACCACCGCGTTTCATCGAGGAGTTTGTGCTGGTGTTATGCGGTTCGTTTTAGCAATAGAAAGGCGATAACCGCGTGGAAAAGTTTCTTACCGTAAACAAGTCACTGTTGGCACATTTTGGTAGATTATGCTGTTAGTGCCCATGAATGTGCTGTCAACGGTGCGAAAAATAGGCGAAAAGTATGTAGAACTAGATTGGATAGATCAAGCGAGTACCGCGGTTTTAAAACGGTATAAATGTTTAATAATTATCGTTCAAATTCTATACTGTGTGTTGTGGACAGATCACTTAAGGTCTCTCAATTGCTCGAATCAGGCGACAGTTAGAGATGACAGGATCGATGCGTCAAAAAGAACCACGTGCTGTGCCTCGGGCGCAGCTATCCCTATCTCGCTCGGGCGCAGCCATTGCGATCGTGTCTCGGGAGAGCGAAGACACGGAGCAGGGAGGCAGATCATCGCTGACCATCATAGAGCACGCATCAAATCAAGCTAGCAGCATTCGTCCTTATTGTCGTGTGGTTAAAGGTCTTATTTATTTATTTTAATGTGTTCAAATGTTAAGTTTTAAAGTGTAGACCGAGTTGTGTTCCATTAGGCCGACGTGCAAGGAAAACAAATTTCACACAAACTAAAGAACACAAAACTATGTATACTTTACCTAAAGTATATAGCTACCGGTTGATGTGTATGATACTTGTATTTTAGAGCATCAATTTCCTGACAAATATGGCTAACTTTTTTCTCTTTACATTTGATTTAGTAGTATAGTAGTAGTATATGGTTTATTTTTGAATTAATATGTTGGTGATTTACATCATTTTTAATACAGTTGTACCGGGTTCACTTGTTGTTTTCCTCGTTGAATTTGAATATTATTTGGCATTGCCATTTTGAAATTGATAATAATTGAACTAAGTATCGCGGGAAAAAATTAGGAAAAAAAAACCCTCAGACAAAAGAAAAAAAAAAATTATAATATTTAACTTAACCTAAATCTTAACCTAGTCTAACTTATTTACTTATCTCCTATGCAGAACAAGTTGATTTATAAAGTACATGCTACTCATTTCACACTTGTTCTGTTTTGTTTGTAGTTTCTTAATGAAAGTTCGTGCGCAATTATTCCAAACTGGAAAAGCGTAACTAATAATGGGACGAAAGCATGTTTTGTAAAGCAGAATTTTGTTTTTCTGATTTAGTTTCGAACTCCTGTTTATAAAGGGATAAAGTACTTTTATCAGTTTATCTATCCTATTTATAGTGTTGATAATTTGAGTTTTAAACGTTATCTGTTTCTCGAAGTTCATCCCCAGATATTTTATGTCATTTTTCCATTCTATTGAGTCGGAATCTATTTTTAAATTACTTTGAGGTAATTTTCTTCTGCATCTATTTCTGGTGAAATAAATGGCTTCAGATTTTGAACTATTGGTTTTGAGTTTCCATTTTTTACAATAATTTGCATATGTCTTTAGTGATGTGTTTAGGTTTTTGATTATGCTTTTCGGGTTTTTCGCGGAACAAGATATGGCTACGTCGTCTGCGTACACGTAATTTGTACAGTTTCTTGTCTCTGGCATATCAGATATGTAAATATTGAATAAGAGTGGAGATAGTACACTTCCTTGAGGCACTCCTGCTATTGGGCTGTAAGGTTCAGATTCTTGGTTTCCTATGTGTACTTTATTTATTCTGTTAGTGATGAAAGAATTTATTATCTCAATAATGTATGTAGGGTATCTGTAGTTCGTGAGTTTGTATATTAAGCCTTTGTGCCATACTGTATCGAAAGCTTTTTCTGTGTCAAGTAGAACTAAACCAGTTGATTTTTTTGCCCTTCTATTTGTAACAATGTTGTTTTTCAGCCGATGTAGTTGGTGGGTGGTGGAAAGGTGGGGACGAAAACCAAATTGGGAGTCTGGGATAATATTGTTAGTATCTGTATGTTGATTTAGTCGAAAGGCGATAACCTTCTCAAATATTTTTCCTAAGCAGCTTAATAGGCTTATTGGTCTATAGTTTTCTGGAAGGGAATGATCTTTACCCGGTTTTGGGATCGCAACAACTTTAGCTTTCTTCCATACGTCTGGAAAGTATCCTAACTTGAAGCAGCCATTAATGATAGTGTTTAAGTAAATGATAGCCTTAGTAGGAAGTCTTTTTATGGTGGTGTAATTAATTCTGTCTAAGCCCGTGGACTTTTTCGATTTTAGCCGTTTGATAATTTTTGTCAAATCTTTAGGCCGACATAAGGGAAAATTATTGTCAGTTGTCGTCTCTGGCTGAAAATGGCTACTAGCGTTGGTGTTTGAAGCTGAAATTCTATTATCCAGTGCGCTTCGGTAGTGGTACGTGCCGGTGTGGGCCTTTTCAAAATGTTCTTTGATTGCATGGCATTTTTCTACATTTGTTATAAGCTGTGCATTGCCAACTTTGAGTACAGGTATTGTTTTTTTCTTTTTTTTCATGATGCCAACAAATTTCCATAACTTGCTATTATTTTGTTGAGCATTCATTTTAATTAGGTTTCTGGACCAAGCATAGTTTCTTTCATTCGATATGGAATTTTCGATAGCTGCCTTGAGAAAATAATATGTTTGCTTAAAGTTATTATTCTCTCGATGTCTTTGCCATTTCTTCCTGTACTTATTACGAATTTTAATAAGTTGGAGAGTAGACTCCGAAAGAATAATGTTGTAGCTATCAGGTATGGTTAATGAGACGCTATTTTCATGGGCTGTCACAATTACAGTGGTAAGCGTGTCTAACATGAGATCGATATCACTGGTGTTTGTTATCATGCCCAGATTAACTACAGATAAATTTAAGGAGCTATTTACGCAGTTTCTAAATTCAGTCCAGTTTGCCCTGTTGTAATCGTATATAGCCCTCTGGTTTCTATGGTTATTTCTGTGTTGGTGATTTCAAATATCACCGGTAAGTGATCTGATGTTAGTTCGGTTAGCGTTAAAAGATCAGAGAAAGATATATTATTGTTGGTTATCGTTAGATCTAGCGTTGATGGGTTGCGTGAAGCGTTCGACGGTATATATGTGTGAGAATTGGGATGGTGGATTGAAAATAGCCCTTTTTGTGATTCCTCAAATAGGCATCTACCTGCCTGATTTGAGGATACACAGTTCCATGACCTGTGCTTGGCGTTGAAATCGCCACACACGAAAAAGTTATCATTTCTTAGAGTTAATTTGGTAATATCTCTTTTGAATAGATCAATTTGTGTATTGCCTCCAGGGTGATATGCTGCAACTAAGGAAAAGTGGTTATTGTTTGTGTAAATTTTTACACCTATTGCTTCTATAATCTTCAAATTGAAAGATTTCATCAGTTCGTGTTTGACATTTTTTTTGATGATCAGAAGAACTCCTCCTTTAGTGTGCGTTGTTCTGTCCAGTCTGTACGTAAAGTAGTCTGGCATCGAAAAAGCTTGGTCTGGCTTCAGAAATGTCTCAGTGACGGCCATACAGTCAATTTCATGTTTTTTAAGAAACATTTGTACTTCAGTTCTTTTAATTGAAATGCCATTGGCATTCCAGTATGCAATCTTTGGTTGTTTTGAGAGAGTCATCACGGAAAACAGTATTTACTAACAATTTTAAATACGACCATGATTTGGTCTTGTTTTGAACTACATTTTTGCAGGTGGAGAAAAGTATCTTTTATAATATCCCCGAGCTCTGCTGTGTTAAAAAGGTTATCGCCTCTGAATGGATTGTTGTTATTCCGGGGAGAGTGTGGTGCTGGAGGAGGATCGAGTTGGGATGGTAGGAGGGGGAACTCACTGGCTGAAAACTGCCTAATAGTTTTGCTCTTTTCTACCTTTGGTTTGGATGCCTGTTTCGGTTTTGCTTCTGGTCGGTTTGGACAACCAGAGAAATTTGCCGTGTGATTGCCATCACAGTTTGCGCATTTGAGTTTATGTGAGGGTATGATACCCTCGTCGCTAGCAGCTGCTGCTGGGCACTTCGCAGATATGTGATTGCCAGCACATTTGATGCACTTTTCTGGGTGGTTACAATTTGCTGCTCCGTGCCCGTATCGTTGGCAATTTTTGCATTGCATCGGGCCTTCTTTAGTGGAGTAGTACCTCCATTGCACTATTTGGTGGTTCACTGCCTTGATTGTTCTTAGAAAGTTTAGTGACACTGCACCTTTTTTAAAGTGCACTAAATAGAGTGCCTGCTCTTGGAATTTTTTGTTTTTTATTGTAAGTTTCTTCACTGAAACAGGGTCCAACTGTTCGTCTTTAAGCGCACTTATTAAATCTTCAATCGGCATGTCCATGAGACCTGATAATACGATTTTAGTCGTTTTGTCCTCCTCTAGTTGATAAGAGTGGAATTCCACGTTTTTAGATTTAAAATAGTTCATTACTTTTTTGAAATCACTTGTGTTCGTTACACGTACGACAATCCCCATCTTTGTAGCCGTAGTGGTGTATCTGATCACTCCGGCATCAATAACTTTTCGGTGTATATCACCTACGTTGGAACTAGCTACTGTGATTGGTGGTGGTGGCTTTGCAGCCGCTTCTTTTCTTGGTTCAGCCTCACTTTTTTTCTGCACATTTGGTGCGACAGTACAATCCATTTTTAACAGTTCAAATGGGTTTGGAGATTCGAACTGCATTCTTTTTTCTGTAGATGCATCAATGTTTTTTCCTGTCACTAGATTTTTTTGACGTGCAACGCTCGCATTGCGTTTGCGCGTCGTCATTTGAACTTTTGCTAGACCCATAGTGGGTCCTATGTGGTAGTGTGCACTATCTTTACTCGTCACTTTTAGTATCGTTTCTTTTATCTTTATTTATCGCTTGACCGTATACGATTTGCTCGTGTTTTGCGTCCTCTCGTCACCGAGTCACAGCAGCTACTGCTTTACATTTGATTTCAAAATTTATGTACGTTGAAAAATTATTGGAATTGCAGTAAACTTCAAGCGATGATGGATTGCAGGTTGTTCTTTCCATAAATTTAAAAGGTGTATTTTAGATTATTGAAATAATTTAGGGTTGATTGCTCCAATGCAGAAAACACTTATTAACAAATTAGGCTAGTTATCTGAGATGATTTTTAAAAAATTTACTCATCGTATCGCTCTAGAAAGATAATTTATGTACACTTTTACTACTCATTTCTGTCTTTTATCTAATTTGTTTAAGGCAGGATTCGTAAAGGCTTTTTTTGGAACGTTTGCAAATTACGAGTGAGATGAGATGAGTAGGCAGAGTATAGTTGACGTTATTTTATAGTAATTTTCAGCCACGGTCAGCTGGATCTATCGCGGTAAATCGAAAGATAATTATAGTCATTAAGGGTGGCTGATTGAGCTGTCTCATTTATCTTCCGCCAGTTACGTGATGCTTAACAATGGAGGTTTTTGCTTACTCAAACGAAGCGGTGTCAGCAGAAATGTGTACTGACATCCAGAAACAACAGAGTTGCTTTTATTTGTATCGTTAAAAATATACTCAATTACTGAATTGCACAAGATGTTATTTCTGAAATGAACAAAAATGAACTTATAAAAATATGTCGAGTATATCAAACATGGTCTGCCAAAAACTAACTATTTTCCGGCACTTATGAATGAATTACTTAAAATGTTTGGATTGGAGCCTGCTTATTTTAAATGACCGGTTCTATTGTAATCGTTCTATTTTCGTTCTTTCGTTTCGGTCGCTTGTGACTATATGCTTGTCGAGCCCAAAATATGGTTCAATAAATTGATACGAGCATTTGGCAGAAAAAATTATAATTGAATGAAAATAGAGTGTGAACATTAAAATGTAAAAATCAAATAGAACTGACTTTAGATGCACAATAAACACTGAACATTGGGTAAATCGTGCAAGAGAAAAATCTGTTAAAAATTAAATCACATCCTTGTTCGTTCAGTTCTATCCTTCACCCATCGATGGAATGAGAAAAATACTCTTTGATGTCAGGTGAATCAACGATCTAGGTTTAACGTGAACATTTGAGATAGGTTATCCGGTATCGCATAAGGGTGTGGCAGTGATCAGTTGGAAAAATAAATGTTTTTGTTCCCAGTTTAATCTACTGCTACCAATTCCAATGCTGAATGCATAGAAAAACTGGAGACTATTTTTTATGTCGCTTTTGTTGTTGTTTTCAATTTTTTAGCATGTGTGTACATTCAATTTTATATCCAACGATTCGCGTTCGAAGAAAAAATCCGATGCGTGCATCTATCGGCTGCTCTGACACCGGTGTATGGAATCCATTCTATTTAATTTCCCAGCTGCCCTTCGCCGCACAACGCTTTTTGGTTATTTTTTGCTCAATTTTTTATCTAGACTTTCTAACGAGATAGGGTCGCGTTTTTACTGAAAATATTCGTAGAGTTTGTCACTCCTTCGACACCACTTTAGTTGACTTTTGAATTGGCAAGTGCAAATGGTTGATCGCACCGAAAAGTAAAAATATTGGTCAGCCGTAAAATCAATATTTATTTTCCATTTCACCCACGATTTTGCTTTCTGAACTTTAACGATTTCATCGGTGCTGGTTTGCTTGGCTCCATTATATTTCAATAAGCCAATCAACAATCAAACGTATTTTCATTCCTCCTTCATTTCTGTGTAACTTGTATGATTTGACAAACTTGTTTGGCGTTCTATAAGCGTGATAAGAAACTTGTCAATAAATTTTCATGATGTAATCATATTACTTTTCTGACAGCCAATGTTTGACTCAACTTGCAAAGCTTTCTTAACCAAATCTGCTAAGCAAAAACTGCAGAGGACAAGGAAGATCAGTTTCGTTGTCGTTCTCCGAAAAAGAGCATGTATTGTGAACCATTGTGACAAACGTAGAATTTTCTTTAATTTTACGTTGAAAGCGTTGATGTTACATAGAATAGCAAATATTTTTCATAGGCTCGTTTAATCGTGTTTGTTTTGGGAAATGTTCCATGGCTATTCTTGTTCTTGGCGTAACAACCATGTGGATCATGCTTAAAAGCTAAAAAAATATGTATAAAAATGATATTGATGGCCCTACATTAGAGGCAGAATTGAAACACTTAATGAAACACTACTGAATTAATATGAGAAGATGAGAGTAGAACTAATTATAATAAAAATGTAAATATAATGGACATATATAAAATAGCTAGGAATATGTCATATACTTATCCAAACGTAAAAATATTGACTAAGATATTGTTAAACAGTACGCTCCAAGTTTGATTGATCCCAAAAATCACATACAATTTTTTATATTTGGGGGCCTCAAAATTCCTACCGCTTAGGGCCTCCAGTATCCTTGATCCGCCACTGCCAAGATATTATTGCTGAAATATTATTAACTATTTCCGAAAAAAAACCCGAGTGCGTTCCTTCTTCATACCATGGTCACGTGGCGCATCAATTAGAAAATTCGAATCGAATAGTAGGAGTGGCTGTGTCTGGTAATATATTGAGTGTTAAGATTTGGTCAAAACCCTCAACTCTCATTTCAACGCGAATCATTTCGAAAACCTACTCTCGAATTGTTGTTTTATTGTCTGAAAATCATGCATTTCCTGTGCCAATTAAGTGTAAAAGTGACAATTCATTCTTGCTGTCAAATCAATGATGGTAGGATTTCAAAGTCTTCGTTCCTGGCTGGTATCTTTTCTTTCCGTCAGAGTTATAAGCTTCTAATTATTTTCTCTATTTGCTTCTACTGGAAGAGTATCTTCATCGTATGACGACACCGTTAGCATCTCGAGGAAATGGTCAGTGGGGAGCAAATGTTGCAAAAGATATGTTTTTACACCCTTGGCCGAGGGTAGATAGAAATACGCTGCACGAGACTCACCATTATTCATCATAAATATTAAACGGTTATTTGATGTAAGAATAATCATTTGTCACTAACCGTTTCACATGCTGTATGTAACCAGGATTTTTTTTTCATGTAGTATCTTGGTCTGAGTTGGAATAGTTCAGAAGAAACTGTTCTTCATTTTTCTGGGTCTTCTTTGCCTATTCAACTGACCTTTTTCGCTGTGCCTCGATTCCGGCCCGACAACTTGTCGATAAATATTCATCATCGTAGAACAATATTGACAGACGCTCAGGATATCATTTCAGGAAAGCCATTGCTGACGGCGTTTCGCAATTTGTTGCAAATCGATAAACGAAACTACTTCAGATCATTTCATACAGGTGGGCATATCTTGCGCGTGCAATTCACGCCCTAGTACCGGCAATAAGAGTTTGGTGTAGATGAACTGGTCCTGGGAGCAGTGTATAAGCGTGAAAAAACCCTGCTGAATTACTTCTCCCCGGCATGCAACTTTTTGGTGGTTGATTTTTCATCTGGCAGTGAAAGTTGACCTTCGAAGCGTAATTCATCGAAAGGCATAACAATTAGCAATTGCAATCCAATTGAGTAGCTCACATTTATAATTGGTAATTAATTGTACGGACGTGATTTTTCTCGATTCTCCCCACTGTCGTTCAATTCATTAAGCAGAGTGGTTTTGCACTAAAAACTGTTTTACTGTAGCGAACAAATTATTGCATCTGGTTGATAATGGAATTTGATTGGTGATTTGGAATAATTTTTGCAGAGATTAACTATTCACTAATTTTAACAGAAATTCAAACAAATTTAAAATGATGTTGTGAGTGAACCCCCACTATATTTTGCACACTGTGTCTACTCAGTTGTTCCAAAGAAAGAATTCTCTGTCACTTTCCTATCGACCTAATGCATAAACTTCGATTTTTTGGACATAGTACTGCCGTTTCTGGGATGTGAGTAGTTTTCTTAATAGAACCAACCAATAGCAATAGTGTTTCGGTGGAGGGAGTAAATTATTTTAAATGACTACGAGAGCATCAGTAAAGGAAAAAAGATGCAAAAAAGTAAATATATTCATCTCCCAAAGACTATTTTTAAGTTTCAGCAAACCATAATACTTTTCTTGTATCTTTGATGAAATTGCTTCGAAATGCTTCAATGCGTTGAAAAAACAAAATTGATAAAATACGTATGAACTGTGATGAAAATGGCGTACTCAGCTGTTGTTGTTGTCATATGGGGTCCTGTTCCTATGTGAAATTTTATGCTGTAAAGCAGTGATGTCAAACTCGTTTCACCTTGCGGGCCGCATTTCCTCCCAAAATAGGTTCGCGGGCCGCATTTTCTCCCAAAATAGGCTCGCGGGCCAAACCATATAATTGATTGGAGTAATGAATAAATTAAATGAAAAAATAAATTTTCAAAACAACAGTTTTTCCTTAAACGTACTAAAAAATAAAAAATAATGTAAGTTAAATGACATATGTATTTATGTATCAGTTTTTTGTTTTGATCATTATTCGCATTGCATCGAGATTGCTCTCAGTTCGATCGCCATCTACGATGCTATGCGAATAATGACAAAAACGAAAAACTGATACATAAATACATATGTCATTTAACTTACATTATTTTTTATTTTTTAGTACGTTTAAGGAAAAACTGTTGTTTTGAAAATTTATTTTTTCATTTAATTTATTTTATACTTTTACGTATTACATGAACAGAGAAAACAGGATTTATTCTTTTATATGAAAATTGTCATTAAGTTAGTTGAGTCGGAGTTTACTTAAGGAAGGAGTAGAAATCCACTGCCTGTTACTGCAGGATCTGGCGCAACTCGTTTTGCTTTGCTGTGAACAGGATCGCGATGTCCGAGTACCAATTATCAAGGAGTAAGAGTAGGACTGCATTCTGTTTTAACGTATGCTATGAGCACTGAGGAAGTGCTTTCGTTCTACAGCACTGCTGCGAGAGAACACAACATGCGATCTCTCAATGTCACACAGCGCTCTCCCGGGAGAGCTGCTGAAGGAGACCAGCACGCTATCTGTTCAAGTGGGCCAGAACGGGATCGCCAACGTACAGTCATAATCTGGGAGCGAAATATGCTGGTGTTGCTGGCACACTCTTTCATTACTGATCTCCTGTCTTTTATCTCTGTCCTATTCAATTTTTGCGACATCCGGGAAGGTGAATGCAAGAAAACTGTTTAAAAAACTGTTTAAAATATGTTCTTATCAATGTGGTTTTATCTTAACAGTCAATCATATTTTACATTTTCACATTTTTTCATATTATATTACTTCTTATAAAATTTACAAATTTTGATTAAAAGAGAGGGTTTGTTGCTCAGTCGTTTTCCAAATTTTAACGAATTCAAATCAAGTTTGGCAGCGCTCTGTCAGCTATCGAACAAGACAAACACGACAAACACGACAAAACAAAAAACGATCAAACCCATGCAATCATATGGAGGTGCTCTGTCAACCTGCATCGAACATGTCAGACAAACACGACACAGAACAAAACAGTTTGATTTTGTCGTGCAGGGCTGCATCCCACGGAGAAACAGTATATACCTTGTTTATTCTGCTACCTTGCTGCTGGGAGAGTGACAGTTCTTCACGACAATTCGCAGAGCACCCTTCGAACAAAGTCGTGTTTGTCGTGTTTGTTGGACTGTTCACAGAGCGCTGCCTTTATTGAAATATATATTTTGCAGTTCAACACTATTGTGTATTTTGGTAAAGATTTTAGAAAAGTAAAGGTATATAATTACAATAGCTAACTTATTGCTCCGCATGTGTTTTTTTTTTTTTTTTGAATGGTATTGTAGTTCATCACGTTTGTTTTCTATAAACACTAATTATCCACTTGTCTAGAAAAATCTGTGACATTCGTTCAGTTCTCTTGCAATTCGCAGTTCGTGAAAAAAATTACATTAAATATTTTGCTATTTGCTATAAGCCAATACTCAAGGATCCAAACTTTCGATGTAATGTTTCAAAGGGGTCGCGGGCCGCACCCAATGTTCTTGCGGGCCGCATGTTTGACATCCCTGCTGTAAAGTATAAAAGTACCTTGCAACGATGTACATACCTTGGCCCTGTTAATGTCTTGCAAAAATATCATTTGCATGAAACTGGCTTAGATTACCCTACCTTTACAAAGGAAATCAAAGCAAGCTGTCAATGCAGTTCTAACTTGTTCATTCGTGCGTGTGCAGGTTTTGTTTACAAAAGTTGTTTCCTTAAAATACATTAAAATGTGTGCTTAAGTGAAGATGAAAAAGTTATCGTTCAAGGCACAGTGGTTTTGTGTTATGCTGTAGTGATTTTGTTCTTGATGTTTTGCTGTAAACGATTCAGAGAAAGAGTAGTCCCATCGCATGTATGGTTTTAGCTGTTCCGGGTGCGACGGTCGAAAAACGCATGGTCGAAAAAACGAGTCAAACGAAAAAAAAAGGTAAGTAACGCTTAAAACTAAGTTAAGTATAAGGATTTCTTACTGAAGGTATTTTTCGATGTCTCTATTTCCACTCTCAATTTGTATGTGAGAATCGAGGAAAATGTATCGCACTAGACTATCTGCAATGAAATATGAGTTTTACACTTGTATAGCAATGCCAGTAACATAACTGCATAAAGAGATTTTTAAGGTAGGTAACAATCATTTGAAGTATGAACATAGACATTCATTTCTCAGATATAAAACTGTTAGGACAAACCGCTAAGGCTTTTCTCAGCATTGTATCGTCATCGAAATTTCACTTTGGTTGCAGATATTAACTCAATTTTGAATGGCTTGAATAGTAGCTTCATGAGTGATCTTTTTCTCTAAATGAGGCTCTTTACATTATTTCCTAACACACAAAACCTAATCATGCCCCGGTAATAAATAGGAAACTCGTTTTGTAAAACACACCCTCGCCTCAGTTTCCTAGCATAAAATGAAAATGAAAATGATAATGAAATTCCTTCTGTAGCAAGCAAAAAACAAGTGAAATAGTATTCGTGTTATGATTATTCGGTTTTTCAACCCGAAACGCCTGTTCAAAGTTCAAACTTTCCGTAACATGCCCGCATCGTTTGCTTCGGAGGAAAAGCGATAAAAGTGTTCTACTTTCTTACAATAGAGCAAACAATTTTCACAATGGCAGCACCATTAGCAACGATGGCAACGAGGTTATTCGCAGGTCGAAATCTCACCTGACCCCCGAGGACTGCATGTGTTGCAGTAATGTGCCGGATTGCACGAGGCGCTTTGATTTGAGATTTAAATGTTTACCTACTGCTGCTTAAATGTTTTCTCGTGTTCGCTGTATGCCGAAGTGCACAGGATTTAGGTCTTTACAAAAATGGAAATAGTGTAGCTGTCGGGGAGTCGGGAGTCGGGAGTCCCGAACCGTGTCCACAATGACGTTTACAACTGCACCGTCGCTGGCAAGCAGAGTACGTCGGCTCAGGTGCAGTTCCTGAACGGTAACGGTATGTTAAACGATTAGCATTGGAACTGGTTCAAGCATCGACCCTCGGTTCTTGCAAGTGCGATAATGAAAATTTTATAAACGTCGGATTTTCGGTACTTTTAACTGATTTTGCGGTGCAGCATAACTCTGGTCATCGACAGGCGCGTTCAACAAGAAGCGTTCGTCTAGGTTGGCTTCAATACGATAATGGCGGTATTGTCGTGGTGTGCTCTACTGAATCTCGGGTGCTTTCAATTAAAACGATCAGAAATGCGATGAGAAATTATTCACATTCTTTCTAAAACTGATTAGATACAGCAAAGTCGATTGACCTGGGCAAAAGTTGTTAAAATAAGTATACAGCCTAAAAGGGTTGAACTCCGCTCCAGGGACAGAGCGAGTACTAGACACAGCAATCAAAAGCGAGATTGAAATGTCCCAAATGTGTATTGTTAAGATGTTGAACAAAATTAGCCCAAGATCGAATTGGTATTCCGACCTCGCTGCACCGTGCTGTGAAATGAATTAATATCGTGTTATAAAAACCAGATAACAATATCGAATAGCACAGATCTAGTTGATATGTGGAACAATAAATGGCTTGTGTATATAACATCACAAAACTTAACATTACGATTCATTTAGAGTTATGCAACGGAAATCTAAAGAAAATTCAGGATTGAAAATCAAACAAAAAGGGGTTTTCAACTATTTTTGATATTTTTTATTGTATTGGAAACGTCGTAAGTTCCATGTGCATAAAATGTCTTATTTCTGTTTGCAAAATATAAATAATATCTTTTTAATCAATATGCTAAATATAAAATATAAAATCCTTTTTAAAATATTGTGAGTCAAGAAATTGCCTTATTATTAAGAACAGGCGTCAGGCTTTAAATTACGATTTATGGAATTGTTTCATCGCAACATCGACCAACAGAGCGTTGTGCCTTTGTTCCCAACCACTTTGTTGTTCATAACAATATAAATTCAATCTACCTAAGATTCCCACAGTCAACGGTTCCGATTCTTCCCGATTCTATTGCTGCCCTTTCGTTCTCCATTCGATGGATTTTAGTCATTTTCAAGACGATACATTGAAGCTCAGCAGCGATGACTTTGAATAATTGCGATAGGAGGAAAAACAAAAAGGAAACCAGAGAACCGTTCTAGGCAATCTGGTCTTAATCCTCCAGATTGCCCGATGGCAGGGCACATTCATCCACTTTCAGTGCCTCAGCGTTGGAACCTGTCCTTGGAAAGTTTAAGCATGCCAACCCGTCCTCTTGATGTATGTAATCCTGTCAACTTTTCTTAATAGCTAAAGTTTTGTTCATTTGCCTCTTCGGGTGCCATTTTCCTTCAGTCTACCACTGTCGAGCTCACTCCAATGGTAAGCCAGTAGAGCGTGGTTTACCGATGGCACACGAGAAGCCGTTGGCGAGAGGCAGGTTGGTGGTTCGATTTGATTTCCAATCGATTTCTGCACAAATCATCAGTATGACATTGCATCATTAAATTCAGGTCGCGCTGCTTTCGGATGGGACGGAGATGGTAGAAGTTTCTTTTCTACATTTCTCCCCAAAGCACCATCCAGAGCGGAAGGTAATGCACAAAACTGTGATCGACCAATCGATTCAATGCCAACCTGTGGATTCCTTACCTTTCCCGCCATTGGCTGACTTAACCGCCAACCCGAACCCGAAGAATGATGGAGGTTTTCTAGACTCGCCGGTAAAGGAATGTTCGGGAGAGTTTTCGTTGACACAGATTTAAATCCACACGATTCACCCGCTTCCAGACGCGGTAGTTCGCAGGTGGGTTTTTATTTCATCCTTTGCTTAATTTTTCCTCCAAGTTATGCCTCATCGGCTTCTCGTTACTTCACTCCGCACGGCGCTTTTTCCTAACGCCTTCAACATAGAGGGAAATTTTATTCAACCTGCATGACGCGTTACTAATGCCAGCGAAAAACCTTGGTCTTTGAATGGCTGGTACGTGACCGATTACCACCAATCCGGTTGCGGGGCAAGCTAAGGAATGGAGCGTATGAAAGGAACACCACAGAATAGACGCTTTCACCCACGAATATGTTTATCACCCGGTTGCAGCAACCGGTTGCTAACAGCGCGTTTTCAGCCTTTGTCAAGCAATAACTTCAATTTTTCCCCACAACGAGCTGGCAGTGAAGTAAGTGAAAAATTATATCGAGAAAAGTTGTTTCGATATCTCGCTCCGTTAGAAAAATATTGATTATTTGATTTCGAAAACTCCTTGCCCTACCCTCTCTTTTTCCTATCCTGTAACCTTTCGTGACGGGAGATTTGTTGTTTAAGCACAAGAAAAAAAAAACCATTTCCTACCACATGGTTGACATTGATAGAGGTCTGGAAATAAATATCCAAACACCGGCTTCGCAACGAAGTAAATCCTTTCACCCGGATTTGTTACTGAACCCCGGTACTATGATTGATTGTGGAAATGATGGATATTTTCAAACAGTTCGTATTTGTAATGAATCAACTCTGTTCGGCTGTGGGATACGCATGAACGATCTGTGGTCGTTGTGTTGATCAGTTCGTTATGTAGCGATTTATTTGTACGTTTTATTAATGTTCAAACGTATGTATTGTGAAAATTTGTTTTTTTCTTCGCAATTATTTATTTGGTAATGGTTTTTGATTAATAGAATATTTGAGATTTATTTATACTAACATTGATGTAATAACAATCTTTGGGACCCAACCAAAACCTCTAAACACGTACCTATTTAATTGCTAGCAAACGATAACCCCATTAGAGCGACGTCTGCAACACCCGGGAGAAATAAAATTGTGGCTTGAAGGTCTGCCCCGAAATTTGGTACTTCGTGGCTGGTCCGTGTTTAGGGCATTCTGTTCGAGACTGACCCATTTTGTTGATGTTCGATACGGAAATGCCGTCCTAACTGTATAGGCTAACTCAACGGTTTCATCCATCCCAGTCGCTTCACCCTCGAACAGATGCCACTGTAAGCCGTCGTAAAGTGTTTGCGGAAACGGCAGCAGAACGCCACGGACAATTCTCAGCACCCAAAGACATAATTCATCGCGTTCGTGCATCCCGATTCAACAGATAGATTGAAAAAACAGCGAGCGAAAATCGGAGATCGCCCCGAGTGCATCGGAAGCCGAAACCGCCTCTAAATTTATCCGCAGGGCGTGGGTATGCAAGTGCGACGTATCTGCTTCTGACATTGCTGTTCCTTTCGCAAGCTTCGGCTGCGATCGTGACTCGGTGAGACTGATTCATAGTTCATAAGTTCACCGAAGTCACATGCTTTTGCCAGCACCACCGGATGTAGCTTCTGCTTCCCGCATCATAGAATAATGTACATAGCAGTACCATCTCGTTCCCAAGCGTGATGTGCATAATTATTTATTATTATTTCAAGATTCGTTCTGAAAAGATTGATCTTTCCGCTTTAAATTGAGATGAACATAAAACAGAAGTAGTATAATTTAATTTTTTTATCAACTTTTAGTAGGGTGATTTTTTAAGCCGTTAAACCTTTATCAGCTCACCTCTCATATAGCTGGAAAGTGAGATAATTTCGAAACAATCGTTGTTGTACCTGGATAACCTATGATCACCCTTGTTTGACCACTTTGCGCCGCTGAATAGTTGCTTCTCTAGGCCTCTTTTCCTACAAACTGCTCAAGAAACTTGACATAAATCGGTCAATTTCTCGCCTTGCTCAAAATGCGTGATTGTCCGAGCGCTCGTTAATCACTTGCTAAGTGCTCAATTTGCATACCGTTTAGCTTCCGAAGTCCGTCGGGCACAAAATGAGCCTCTATCGAGAAGATTTCGGCCTGGGTGGTTTCACCGTGCTCTTCCTTAAGTTCTCACACTCACTCTACCTCCCGCATGCCCCTATCGCCCTCTGCAAGCAAACATCAATTCAAACAATTTAAAGTCCTACGCCAGGAGCCTCTTGTCAATTGTAGCTGTGCGTCGTGACATAACATGCTTCGCTTTATCTCGTAGATGCCTAGGGACGACATTGTTCGAATGCCATTCAGTCACTGCTGGCATATTTTAATTATTGATGCTGAAAGCACACATACTGAGCCCCGTCCTTCGATGTTCGCGCGCTATAATGATTTACCGGCATGCGCTTCCGTTCAAATAGTGATTCTTACGATCAATCCGCTTAGGATGCACTGAACCGGGTTTTTCTCTGAACGTTCCATGTCCGGCAGCAGTGCGCTAAAATATTTGTACAGGATGTGTGAAGTCAAGCTAGCGGTGCCCTGGGATGACGGGAACAGGGAGAGAGTGTTGGGGAATACAATACGCGAGCAGGGCACTGGAAAGTCATTTCGACGGACCGGAAGTCGAAGGGCTGGATTATTCAGCAAACAAAGGCAAACGGTTAGCGGAGCTACGACTTTCGATGGGTTCGCCGTTGCAAGGTTTCGCGGAAGTTCCGGCCGACTTTCCCGTTCGCGGTTGATTTATATAGGAGGGAGCAAAATTGGAGCGAGTTTGTAGTCGACCAATATTTACCTACTATCGAGCAAGGCCACCAACGACTATCAGCTGCGTTACTTTCGGCATCGGTTTTCCAGACCCTTGGGCCTGGTTTTGTATTGATCTTGTTTCCGGTTTCATCATTGGCTTTCAAATTTTAGAAAAATTGCAGAAACAAAGCAGCCAATTTTGCTGAATAAGAATAAATTGAAAAATAGTACAAAACGTTAAAGAAATAAAACTGAAAAAAAAAAACAAATTTTCGATACCACACCTTCGATTGGAAAAAAAAAAAATTTTTCTAGCCATGATAAATTAAAAAATACGTAGTGTTAAGTTAGCTAAAAACCCCAACAACTACTAAAAAAAATCTAAATTTGTTGATATGATATGTGTATGTCGTTACCAAAAATACCGTAGACGTTCATGAGGCTTAAATTTGGAATATAGCTAAAAGTGAGTCTGGCATATTTACATTGAAAGATTGCCAATATGCAAGGTTAATGAAAAAAAAAAAAAAAAAAAAAATTCAAAATATTTTTTGTTCGTTCTTCAATCTTCAATCTGCTTACGGTTTTTAAAGACATTCCAATCCGTTGAGCAAATATGCTAAACATTGATTCAAACTGATTTGAAAAAGGACAAAAATACATAGTGAAGCGAAATCCTGTAGAACCAGCAGCGCCTGTCATTAACCTATGCCACACATGCGAGTAGAAAGAAATTTACACCAAATCGAAGCACCGTACTAGATATCGGTCTTTACCGATAAAAGAGAGTCGATGTTTGGCAAGGCGACCCGCAAAAGCTATCATACTTACGCACGGCAACGCTCTTCAGGCTCATTTTTCCCACGATAAATGAAATGGCAGCCCATTAGGAGTAGTGAAATGGCAGCCCATTATCTGCATTCTCCTTTGCTTTCTCCTTCCCTTTCTACTCTTCTTTATCCTCCTATTGGAGGTATTCCGAATGTCTGTGTGTTGGTTTCGGAGTTCGTGTGCTTGAGTGATATCTTTAGGAGTACTTTAGAGCGAGTGTGTGATTCCTTCTCCTTATCTTGATGAATTTTTCTACTCTACTTGTTTGATATTTTTTTATCAGCTGGCAAAAAGTAAAACCTCCACGGGTGCACCATGGGTGGTTTTTTATCCTTTTCATTTAGATCACTCATACAGGATATTTGATAATAAGCAAAGAAAGGTCGCGTAAAGCATAGACAAAACCCGATTTCATGCCCGAGCAGAAGGCAAAGACGAAAGAAAACGTATAGCTATAGGTAAAACACTCCTTCCTTACTTCAGCAAAACAAAATGGCTTGACGACAAGACGGAGTGAACTAAATTTATCAAACTGATAGATAATTTATGGTAGCCGTGCTGGAAAAAGTAGTTCTTGTTCGGGGCATTCGCGGGAGGGCCAACCACGAGAAATCCGTTTTTTTATTAAAGTTGCATGTGAACCACACTGCTTCGTGGCCATATGGCAAGGCTCTGTATACCTTACTGTCTTTGTAAGGGCTTGAAAAATATATCGGATTTATGCTTCATATTAATGTTATGGATCTTTCTCTTGTCTAGAAAATGGAACCACATAATTCCTTGAGTATGATTGAGCTGCTTTCGGAAAGAAATTGTGGTCAATTAATTTCCCTTCAGGCTTGGCAATTAGCATCCATTCTAACGTTACGCTTATCTTGCTGGCACAGTATCTTTCTAGATGCTGGCACAGCATCTAAAATTTTAAAACACAACACATTCGATTACGATTACATTTCGATACTTCTACATTAATTGCTTTAAAAACAGACTATCCGTGACCATCCACACTGTTGGATTACTTGCTAGCTCACACTCCTACATAACATTTTGCGGATTTAAATTTTCTCTCCGGAGTGCTTTATTCCACAATCGTAGTATGAAAATAGGCAAAGGCAACGTTTAAAAGCACAATTTTCATTCGAGTACTGCGCAACAATATTGATTTTGCAGATGACGGAAATGGTGAAAGGCAGATGTTAATATCCCCAACGATGTACTTAAAGCGTTTATCAAAGTGCCATCCTCAAACACCATTGAAAATCTGTGCCATTGACTGTATGCGATTTATCGATCTATCGTTGTTGATTTGGTTTGTTCACTTTCTGGCATTTCGCATATATCGTTTGTTGCCATTAAACAGTTTCTACTTAGCGCCATTAAGATCATAGTAGCCGAAGAACAAGAAAATAAAAAAACGAATCATCCAATGATAAAGGAGGCCGGAGCTAATGCAAAATTGTATTATGCAGAGAGAAATATGTAGAGATAGCCAGTGTAAAAAAACTCACATTTCTTGGAGAAATCCACATTTACATTTATTTCGGATAACCCATGTAACACTCGTCCTCTGATCTGAATATGAATAATTCAAACCATGTCCATCTCCTCCCTGCTACGGTCCATCTTACATACGAATCACCTTGTGTAATCGTCCCACTCTACTAAGGTATCCGTTGTTGACTGCCTTGTTTCAAATTTGCATGATTTATTTCACATCAGAATTCACTCAAAAGTCACCCCCGAATAAGAAGAGTGAAAAGTATCTAAGGCCTAAGGTTGGGGGGCATTTAAGAGCCCTTAAATTACCAGTTCGTTTGTTTTGAGTTGTAAGTAGTGTTTGATGGTAGTTGTACAGTATATTATTACAGCAGTGATTAAATTAACGTCAACGAACTATTTGTTTGCCATACAATTTGTATGGTTAATTTTAATATTTCATTTTTTATTTGTTATCACGTCATAATTTATACAAATCTATTGCAAATGAAAAATACTTTTACTTCGTTTCTGAAATTGAAATATTCCCACTGGCTCTATTTGTAACTACTATGCATTGTTAATGATGATGCACCAATTCCAACCCAACAAACATAACTCATTTAAATAAAGTTATGAGTCTCAGTTTTCGTTGTGCTAGTGGCTACAGTATGACCACTCTTGAAATAAACTAAGAAGTAAGCATCGGCTGTACAATTCTTTCGGTGCCTGTTTTCAACTCCCTTACCAATCATTTAACGAAGCGGAGAGCACTCTCTAGCATATGGCAAACTCCTTGCGAATCACAGAAGCAATTCTCCACAGAAAGATGCCCATGGGAGCGAACAGATTTATGGAAACTAACGACGGAGCCCTCCACCAACGAGTTCAAAAGTCACGCAGTAATCATATTATTAATACTTAGGTTTTTATGC
The DNA here is from genome assembly GCF_943734705.1 of Anopheles coustani. Lineage (NCBI taxonomy): Eukaryota > Metazoa > Arthropoda > Insecta > Diptera > Culicidae > Anopheles > Anopheles coustani. The sequence goes on along the minus strand of NC_071288.1, from coordinate 42,100,920 downwards.
TTCGAAAGGTAAACTGAAAGTAAAATATGTTTCCCCCAAATGGTACCACGATAAATGTATGACTGAGTTATTCTCCCCGCAGGGAAATTAAAACAATTTTTAATAGGTTGTTTTTCATAAAACTAATTGCTTACAAAACTAATTGCTTATAATCTCCCATCTTGACAACAAACGACCTAGAATGGTTCTTTGCCAATTTAATATTTTATATGTTTCTAACAAGCAACAGTGACATTCACTGCATTTTACTATCTCCAACTTCAGAGGGCTTAAATTGTCGCCATCTTGTGATGACAATAATAATAAAATTAATTCCCTGGAAGTCTATTGGAGCTATTGGAGTATCGAAGGTGGTAGTGACACAGAGTTCTTTCTTCTACCAGCTGAAACAATTTTCTATGTTTGTGTAGGGTATAATACACCTAATGCTACAACTGACTTTATTATAACTATGTGGCACGCAATCAGAAGCATCAAAGCAAAACAGAAAAACAAAATAGCTATCAAGTGCTAAGTAACCGCCTAGTGACCGTGAACACAGATAAAGCGAGCGCTTATGACGGCACGCATAAGCATTTCGTTACCTCGGGATGAAACGCAAAAGAAGTATCCTTTTAAAGACGCCTCCTTTTCGTTCAATGAATGTTGTACGAAACGAGAAGCTTTTTTAAGGGCAAAATGTAAAAAATAAAATGAAATCCATGCAATCGAAACTCAAGGGCAACAGCACGACCCTTTACCTAAAGTATTCAACATAGCATTTCCGTCAGCAGTGCATCATCTTCTTGTATGTGACTGCTAGAAGAAATTCCACCATCGTTGCGCTGAGACGACGTAAGTTTCTTCATTCCTCAGATAGTTCAGCTTCTATGTCTTACTGCTGAACCTTGAAGAAGACGAAGCATCGTCTGCTCCAAGAGTATGCACTTGATGAATGTTCACATCGCTGAGTATAGTCCTTCGATGGTATGCTTTCCTCTAGTTCAATTCCATCATACGACGCCACACTTCGCATGTTCGCTTCTTTAGTGGCCTCGACATCTGAGCGAACTTTTGTGAACACACCCTACCTACACGCCGTAAAGGCTTCGTTTGCAATGAAATTATTTCTACTGACTCACAGGCGTGCCACTTGACGGTGTCTTCCAGCATGCCATCAAAACTCATTGCTACTAATTGAAACCGATGATTCACCCCCTCGCGCATGGACGTCCCTATGGCACCACTTTAATAAGCGCTCTTATCGGCATGAATCAGGCGTGGTTTGTTATCGCTGCTTGTTATGATTTATTGCATCAACCGTCGGCTATCGGAATAGGACTTGATTAGTGCGTAATTAGATCAATAGAAACATTTCTTTGATCATCGTGGAGTACAAATCTAACATGGGAGGAGGTGTTCCAACAAGAAAATAGATATTCTGAATGTAAATTTAGTATTCATTTAGATCGAATACCACCCAAGACCGGGCCATCTCTTGTACGAGGGGACTCACTTTCCACGTACACAAAGTGAACAAGTCTTGTAACCTCATCATGGGTATCAAAGACGGTCGTTATTCAACCGAGAAGAATAGCACAAATATTCGTTATCATCTTGAAATAAAACTTATTCATTTAATTTTCTTAGCCTTCATAATTAAAGTCCAGGATTTTCACTTTGATGGAGACGCCTGGTACTCCGTTATGTGATGGAGGCGCCTGGTACTTCATTGGCTACTGGAGGCGTCTGGTTGTTTGTGTTGCTGCGTTATCACAGTTTCTTCTAATTTTTTTTTATTGACGAAAATAACATTCATATATCAGATGAACTAGAAAAAGGTAAGTCAATTCTATGTATTATGATTAATCGTATAAAGTATCCAAACACAGGTTTAATAATGCAAATGATAAAAAATATCATTGTCAGGGGATTATTTTTAAACTCCAGAATCATGAAAAACCACATGCATTTCAATGTATTCTCAAAACTTTACCTCTTATCCTATCGAGGCAAATGTTTCTCATACACAATTTTCATCGAGAAACTTCATGGTTAGTATTTGTTCCGGAAGAAATACTGATTCACCCTCGGTGAAACAAAGGTATTCGAAAAGGAAGTAGAGTCTTCTTTTCCGTTCACCGTTTCCGTACACCCTGCTCACTAATTGCTCAGCACTAACGAAATTAATCGTCACCAGGCAAGTTTGCTTGATGATCCATCCGTTTCCGGATCCTTGAAAAGCTAGCTCTCCTCTTTTGCCACTTTCCTTCGAGCACCCCGAGTACGAACCCGGACTCGGATGATGATTCAACAGATCTAATGGTGGTAGGTAGTTGAGCCGAGGGTCAAAGAAAAAGAAATCGGTGTTTGGTGAGAAAAAGAAAATCTTTGGTGGGTTATGGCAATAGAATCTTCGCTGCCTGGAGCTGTTTCGGGAAAGTTTTTAATTATAATGATTCTTGCACTTTCACCAACGGCACGATGATAACCGTTTTTTATCCCTTTTTTCGTCTTCTATTCATTTGTTTTCGTAACGTATAGGACGAAAGACGTTTTTGCCCGCAAACATTTAGTAAGCAATCATAATTGCGGGATGAGTCTTGTGGAAAGTATCAAACAAGAGCTTGGGCCATAATACGATTGCAATTTGAAATTAATTCATATAACTATGTCATGCAATCATTCTATAGAGTCATACATAATTTTCCAACTCTCAGTAAATAAATTCAACAACAAAGTAGATAATCTTGGTTTTCATATTTCAACACAATTGAAAAAATTATTAGTCAAAACAAGGAAGTAACTCTAGCAATATAAGAATGGTGTGAAAATAGAGTGTAAATGGAGTACAAAGTAATGATTCATAGAATAAATCTGCTGAGACCAGATTACAACAACATCGCGGCTTGATTGTAGAAAAAAAAACAGATTATGAATATTTTCTGTAGAGTTCCCGTCTTTGCGAAAGAACAACAAACAGAGTGTTTGCATAAGGATTCATTTTTCATCGTTACTTGCAATCTTTATCGCTTGTCATTGTGCTACCGGATCAAAAATAGCATTTTTATTTTAGTTGAAACTGCACAAAAAAACCCAACAGCAACATTAACAGGAATTCTTGACAGGCAAACAATTTTGAAAGGCTTACTTCCCGGATCCATTTCTATTTAAGTATTCCAAGAAGGACAATATCAACAGAGAATTTTGAAGTGAATGGCCATGCAAAGCAAATACCTCTAGGCTAAGATAAGATAGGCAACGGTTATTACAATATTGTATTGAAGAAATGATAGCTGCAATATTATGGCAACCCCCTAGCTTCGGTTTCAGCAAGCAGACGATAAGGGAAGAATGAAAGAAGTAACGGCTGACTGTAGGGTCAAAAATGCAAACACAAACAAGTGTATTTGGTCGTAAATTTTACTGTCTTATTGTTTGTACCCTTTTTATCGAATAATATCCTACTGTGTGTCATTCTTAAGTCCAAGCCTCGTCGTTGTTGCTGGTTTTCAGCAGATTCGTTAAGAGGTTCATGTATAAGAGACACAGAAATCAATTGAGGATGAAAATGTCTTTGAACAAAGTTCCTTTTAAACGGGCGATTACCGATCCAGGGAACATTCGAAATTCCTCTGTAAAAATCTATTAATATTTTTAGAACGTGTTTATTCTTTTAGATGATCCCTTATCACTATATTTCACGTTCCTTATCTTTAACAATTTCAACAAGACTGAATAGCACGATGTACGTAAAAGCATACAATACGATTTCTTTCTCCCTTTTCGTTCTGACGAGTACATTAAAAATGATTCTCGTTGATGGTGGTAATATGAAAAAAGGGTATATGTAACAAATATGCAAGTTGATTTCATTTTAAAAAAAAAAGACTTCAAGTCCCTTCAGGGAGTTTAGTTTTAGGTTTATGTGTCTTGCTAAAAACAACTAAGAGGAGCCAACGCTTAATTTGAAGCTCTTCTGTTCAAATTTGAAGACCATCAAATTTGAAGCATGTAATAAAATCTATTGCAAGTTTAACGATTGAACGATTTTGTTCAGACGAGCAATGTAGAAGTTCCTCTCATATGATGAGGTTCATCTATCGGTCTACCATCGGGAATCCATCCGAAAAGCAATTTTGTTACTTAATAGATGTTTTGACATAGAAAATTGAAATTCAAATTGCAACCCTCGACCTTACTAGAATACTATTGGATCCTTTATTATGTTGATTCTATGCAGAAAAGTTTTACCTTCTTACTTAACAATATATATAAAGTAACATAAAACACGATTTATGAATGCTAGTTGAAAGCAAATACCATTGGCAAAATTTTCTAAAGTATTTCCACACAGCATATAAAAGTTTATAGCCAATTTATGATTCAAATTGATTCAACTATTGATGCCTGAAGCCATCTGCAGCCAGTTCAAACTGTCAAACGATTCTTTCTAAGACCTTGCAATTGGGAAAACAACATTATGCTCTCTTGGCAGAGATTAATGAACACCACCCCCGTTCATGAGAAGCCGATTACTGCGAATATAATTTTACTCACAACCCAATTGTCAAAAAGTCACGGTAAAAAAAATTACCAATATACCTAAGATACTATTGGATAGCGAAGGAAATGCTCAGCTTTTGTTTCATAGTAAACGCTTACGTGTTTAAATAAAAATAAATTATTCAGCAGTCAAACTCTTTGCCGACAACAATTGTGCCGACACACTGCTCACCATTTTATTCACCATTCATTGAGGGTGGGTGAAAGACGTTCACATTACGAATTATGCAAATAAAATGTTTGGTTCACCAAGTGAAACGATTTTCTAGTACGGCCTGTTCCAGGACAAACGATAAGAAATTCTGCTACTTTACGACGGACCGTAACGCTAGTAAACTACAAAACGCAAATTTATTTTATCGACGCATCCATTCCGTTGAAGGCAAATGGAAATAATGATCAAAAAATAAGCATAATTGGGAGGAGCAAACTTATGTGTTCATAATTTAAGAATCGTATCACTATTAAGATCGTTTATCAACTACGCATTGGTTTTAATGTACGATCAAATTAAATTGGTTAAGTTTTTACCGTTTCATACTTCTATATTGTTATATTTGTTATGTAGTGTCATAACACCTAAACTAAACCCTTTTCTCAAAATTGTTTGTATATTTTGTTTTTTCATGAAGTAGAAATTTTTGCATCTTTCAAGTGTCAAACAAAGTTTTGAAGGACAAATTGTTGTGATTTTGAATGAAACTTTCCAATATTTCTCAATCGCGCACATCCAATCTCCTTTATTGCTTTGCGGCAACTTCACCGTTATTCACGATATTAAAGCGCTAGCATAGAAAGCAATAATTATCAAAGTTACATCAAATTAAATTTGTGTGCAAGATAGGATTAATTTAATTACCGTTTTCACGATGTGAAACGGTAACGGTATCAACAAAAAATAAAACTGTCACACTCAACGTTTTGAGAAATCAAAGTGCAGTAAGTTTTCAACATTCCTGATGTCGAACCTATGGGAAAAGTAACGAATTCTTCATTTTGAAAGAATACTATTAACCTACAATGTTTTGACTTGTTGACTTGTCAACAAGCTTGTTTAAAATTATTTCTTATACACAGAGTCGCAAGCCAAATTATTTCCTCCATTTAAATTTTCACTGTTTTTAATTTTTTTTAATGTTTTGCAATGAAAAAAATACAGATTATATATTAACAACTACTTCTGTCACATAATCCCTATCCACACTTTTTATTTCGTCTGGCGTAAAATCCACTAAGGCTAGACACTGGCTGAACGTCCGACAAAACAAGAATCTTCATAAATCGGAATGCCGACCCAAACACAAAATTTTGCCAGAATTTAAACAACAAAATGAGAACAGAATTGGCCGGGGTTAAAAGTTATTTAAAGTGTATCCTTGCTCTTCCTACTGGCAAGCCAAGCACACACCATTATCAATTTTTCTCTTCTCACGCAGTGGATTTACAAGAACGCCAGGGTTTAGTTTCCACGCCTAGGGAGCAATTCTTACTCGCACTCCAGTGACGGCCAGGTAACGCTGTAGTGACCAAAACCCGGCTCAACCGGTTTCTCAACGGAACCCTTATCTAACCGCCACCGGATTATGGGGCAAAATCCCGAGCAAACCACAATTTATGTGCGAAGAAAGTGACCAAAGTTTTGTATCGCTCGAACCCACAGAGCAGTCGTTTCAGTCCGGCATAACCGCGTCGACCTTCCGTCTGGCCAGTTGGCCATCTTCATGAAGGCTCGGATCGTTTTGTTTTTCATGCCATCGTCACGTGTATGGTTCGATCGCGAAAGTTCACATGTTTGGTCGTGTCTTTGTTGTCGCAGCACGTGGCATCGATAGCTCATATGAGACCCTAATGCTTGGGGGTCGCATAATTTCTTAATTATGAAACGACAGCACCCGAATCGGTGTTTCTTCCACCCCCTTGTCGAGGGCGACAATGAAGCACGCACGGTGGCCTCACGTGCCGGTTGTTTACCCAACGACGATTTCCCATCAGGGAGCCGCACGCATACACCTAAAAACACACACACACACACCGAAACACCCGGACAGAGTCATAAATATGCAGCGGACTAATATTGGGCTGGGACACATTGTTGCGCAGTCTGGCATTAGAAAGCATTGCGGTGCGAATAAATTTGCACAAAGAATAACAGCACGGTGGGCGAAAGACAAAGTTGTCGAAACTCTTACTAAACTTAACTATGTGTTATTTATGACTGAATGTATGTGGCGAAAACCGGTTTGTTTATATTTTTTTTTGTCAAATGACCAAGAATAAATTCCAAATCTTCTAACACCTTCATTGAAATAGTAGTATCTTTCTCGAGTCATTAGATATTGAGAAGTTGTGTCCAACAATTCAATTCCATTCAACCAGTGTGCAGTGTCGTCTCAGCTAACCGCCAATTTCGAGAGAGCACCAGTCAATCAATACCGTTTATTTTCCTAGCACCTCCACTACAGCCACCGCCTTACCCTGTCCATACTTCGCCCGCTTCCGGTGTGTCAATATCATGGACCTATCGTCTACACAAGTTCGACTTTGACTTAAAACCATCTCGAGCATCAACAGGACAACCAGAGCGCAACAACCCGAGGGCTGATGTCGGTAAGTTTAATTGAAACATCAACTAGAAGCAGATGCTTCATTAAAGCCATCGCCCTAATAGGATTTTGACTCCGTTTGACACAGAGCGCACACATTCACCAAAGGCGCGGAACAAATCGCTATCTTGATTTACACCCCACCGAGAATCTTCTGCTTTGAGTAAATATACATTCTTCATGGATAAATTCTATTCGTTCAATTAATTACGTTTCTAGGAAATATTGAATCGATTTTCCCGTTTCTTCGTGTTTATACCGCAAATTGTATATTCACGGAAAGAATTTCATCTAATTTATCGCATTTTTTTTTCATGGTTTGTTGAATTGTGATTAATGTTATTCAATTATTTTCAATAACCAACATGACTTCCTAGAAAACTGTTAAGTAGGATTGAACATTTCTTTAATCCTAAAAATGAAATATAACATTTTTATATTCAATTTAATCTTCATGGATTATTCGACACGAGGCTGATGAAAATACAGCCAATATGAACAGAGTATTCCGAGTGCTGCATCAAACGGGAAGCCAAAATTCTCGAAATTTTACTTCAAAACGCTCATGCTGTGATGTTTGGCGGTAGAACATGCATTCGAAACAGTTATGAATTATACTTATCTGATCACCAGCAGGCATAAATTGTTGGGCCGTTGTATGGTACAAACCGGCCAGATATGCTGGATACTTTCCGGGAATAATGCTTTTTTTATACGCTTTGCCTAAACCGTGTTGCTTCTTGAACGAATTAATTAAGGAAGTTGTTCATGGCCGATTTTGGAAACGTGCCGAGCCTTATTACCTTGCACTGCGGCATGCACAATTAATTTCACGCTTCCGCGGCGACATGCTGTGTCGCTAGCGCATCGGTAACGGCACAGGTTAACCTTCACTATGCAATAACTTTTCTCGTAATTTAGAAATGTTCGGTGAAGAACAAGTTCCGCGTTGCCTAGCCTGCAAAAAGGGGCTTCGGAAGAATTGTAACAAACCGTGTGTACGAAAATTGTTTGCTCAACTTTTGAAACCTTCGGAAACTTAAGCTCGAGAATTGATTTCAAACGTCAAGAATATTTGGCGTTTGGTATTTGCTCAGTTTCAAAGGAGTATTTCAATTTAAAAGTGAATTTCAAACAAGATCAATTGGAACCGCATGAGTTCATGACATAGCTTAACTTTTTTCTGTTAATTTACAACACGCATGTTTCAACAAGCTTAGAACACCGGATAAGTTCATGTTACAGTATCGATGGCTTTTCGCTTGAGCCAACGTCAAAATAGTACAAATAAACAATATATGTTCGGACGAGTCTAAGGACGAACATCTTTCCTAACGTCTGTCGATGCAAACTATAACAAAAGATGCAAACGAAGCCGATACAGGCCTGTCAGAACTTCCATGACTGAACGGTCTCGGTTCGTACGACGTGATTGCACACTGATTGCACGAAGTACCACTATACAAACGCGTTGGAAATGGATGCAAAACGTTTCCTTGGCCATACCAGTCGTCTCTTCCAAAATGATCCCTTTCGGTGGACAAGCCAAATAAGACACTCGCATCGGAATACCAAACATTTTGTCCCATCGCAAAAGAACCAAGAAGCCGATGGTTGTGTTCCCACTGCCGGACACGGAACCTTGAGTGGTTTGTTTGTGGAATAGTTAATGTATCACAGTTGCATTGTTGTTTCCCTGAGTTCGGTTCGAATTGCTGTTTGTTTTAGCTCCTAGATGTTTCGATACTGAATGCTGTCAAGCGCACCGATGATCAAGAAGATGCACAAGCTTGTATCAATTCCCGTCTCGTCTTTGGGGTCGAATTGCACGCTGAATGTGATATTCCTAAGGGGTTTCCTCGTTCTGGTAGTGCAACAGAAAAACAAAAAGTGTCTTGAATGTACTTCAAGCCAGGGGCAAATGTGGTTCAGTTTAAAGTCACAAACTGAACTAGACAGTAAACTGACAAGAATGTAAACGTTATGTGTAAAAACTAATAAAAAAAAACATAGTATTAAGATTGTTAGAAATGCTATAACCATCTCGAGAATATTATGTTACACTTGCGTAATAATTGTTTCAAAGCAGTATACTCTGCATACAACATTCAAGCGATTCATTTCTAGCAAGTACTTTATTATTCCCGAACCATTTCCCTTCACTACAAGATCTTCAATCACAAATATAACAGTAACAAACAAATGAGCGTAATAATAATAAAGCCTGTCTCATAGTAAATTGAGCCAAAGAAAGCTCGCTACTGCGACGCCTCTAGTAGCATCAGCCTGAAACTAATATTTTTAGTAGTATTAGTGAATAGTAACAATGAAGTTGTGAAAGTTTCAGACCTGTACTATTGTTTTTCGCTAAATGCCGTACAATGGAAATTGAACGACCAAAAATAAATCCGCACAAAATACTATAGTATTTGTATATAATACAAATTGAATATACCAGGAACCCATTAAAATAAAAAACAAAAAAAATGACAAGTATTTTTCTTTTGTACAGTTTTACATAAGGTTTGTTTTAAAAATATGTTTTTACTATTTACGTGTTCCCTGTTCTTTTAAAATCACGTATTTTGTTTTTGTTTCCTGCATTAACGCCCATGTCGTGGAATGGGACATCGTTTTCGCAACCTCCGTAAACTTCCTCTTGCCAAGAACATCTGTAACTGTTTCACTGGCAGGTCGAAAAATCGGCTAAAAAAAGTACGTGAATTTATAAGAACAGGGAACACGCAAAAAGTAAAAACCTATTTTTATAACAAACCTTATGTATAACTGTACAAAAGAAAAATACTTGTAAATTTTTCTTTGCCTTTATTATGGATTCCGGGCCTTGCCAAACTCTCCACCGGCGCTCCAGTTATTTGTGCGGATTTATTTTTGGTCGATCAATTTCCATTATATGGAATTTAGCGAAAAACAATAGTACAGGTCTGAAACTTTCACAACTTCATTGTTACTATTCACTAATACTACTAAAAATATTAGTTGCCGGCTGACGCCACTAGAGGCGCCACAGTAGCGCGCTTTCTTTGGCTCAATTTACTATGAGACAGGCTTTATATTCATTTTTTCACACGCTCTATAGAGGAACATACAGGAAGAAGGTCCCTTGTTCAGAACATTCACTCGTAAAACCATAATCCTTCCATACATATCATACTCACCAAGGTTTTAAAACCAATTTAAAAATTGCTCTGCACGTTCGGTTTACGAGAGACTTTATGAGTCTACAACGATTTCTTCCAAAAACTGTTACCGTCGACATTTTTCTATCATACCAAACCCATATCGACGCTTTACGGTTTATCAGACCGGCTCATGATGAGATGATGCATATCCAAAACATGCCAACCGTAAGACTCACGTTACACCGAAGTGCTGGAACGGGGTCTTTGTCCACTCTAGTGCCTTTTTAACCTTCTTACTGAAGAAAATAGCACAAAACCGGATCGTCCGTAATCCGTAATCCGAAATCACGTCCATATGCTTTGATGGTTTATTGTTTTGGAAAGTGTTTCATTTTCACCATAATCGGTTCATTGTACTGTAAGGCATCGGTTTGGGCAAATAATTGTATACTACTACTGTATAATTGTATTGTTCTCCCTTGCAGCCTCTCAGTTTGGCGAGATAAGGTCCTTCGTTATAATAGAGATAAACATGTTAATGAGACAATAATAATTAGTACAACGTAATTGTTTAGCTTGTAGGTATAATCTGTAACGTGAGTTAGTTTAGATTTCCAATCTTCTTTTTGAATCCTGTCAAATTCAAGTACTAAAAACAGTTATTTGTTTAGATTTATTTCACTTGATGCAAATTAAGTTTTATATATAAGCTTTAAGCTATTGAAGTAAAGGTAATCTAGTGATTGAGTAGGAGTTGCATTATCGAGCTCCTGCAATTTATTCAGAGCTTAGTTAAACGTTCTTTAGTGATGACTTATTAATGGAGCTTAGTAAAAAGTGAAGTTGAAGTAAAAAACGGACGTTTCTTATATTAAATTCAAGTCAACAGATATTCAACTTGTTTAAACGCAAGGTCCAGCATAAATAACACGCTTATTAAAAAGGGGATTTAAACGACTACTGGCACAACGCAATCTTGCTTGCGGTACTTCATAAGACAGCAAAAATTATATCCATTACCAACTGGAAGCAAAATAACGAGCTCCTGCCAGTCAAGGTTCGTAACATTCTCCCAGTGGAGAAGAACGAACCCGTGGTTCGTCCGCCGCTGCGATACAAACCATAACGCCTTCGTGCTGGTCGGTGAATCAAAGTTCCTCGTTGCCTCGGGAGGCAACATTTTCCCACCTGGAAGCTGGAAGCAAATCGAATAAAGGTTGGCTTGGTTGTCTTGCTTCGTCGGATGAGCGTTCACTAGCGCAAAAATTAACTGCTTTAAATTATTTGGACAATGAATAGGACTTGAAGAAGTTTGTTCGACATAAATGAGTTGTTTCGTTGAACTGGTTTGATTACGCTTTTCCAACCATTGTGGATTGCGCAGAAAATTGGAAAATTGAAAAAGTTTAAAGTGGAAAGAGTTTGTGTATATAACATAACGTAACGTAAAATATGAATTTTATTTCCGCCTTAATGAGCTTATATTATCATTCTGAATCAAATTTGAATGTAACATTATTGTGGGTTCCTGTTCTGCTGTATTGAAAAGACATATTCAATAAAACCTCACTATTTGATGTACTTTTGGTACAGCAAAAGCCACTCAAGACATTTCTCTCATTCATAGAAATTAACTTACATTCGCAATCAAATACGTGATATAATGTTGAAAGACATTGCACATGAAGCTCCGTAATCATGTGAACGACCGTGCTTGTGTCACTACAGAGCATGCATCTGACTACAAATTGCCTGACGAATGCAAGGTCCCTCACAAGCGCTTACAATATCAAATCATGATATAGTTTGTAACCTTCTTAAGATTACCTTTTTGTTAATGATGAATGTGAAATATAATTTGAACCAAGGTGATCATCTGAATAGAAACGTAGTATTTTTTCAGACTGGAATAAAAGATTTTATGAACCTTTCAACATCCCTGCGATCGACATTTTCCATTTTTGTTTACGCCGGTTTTTGCCCAACATCATCGTTTACTGTTGTCAGCCAAACAAATAAAGGGTGTCCCAGAAAGTATAAGCACGATTTCCAAATTACGTTTCTGGAAAACGGATGACGCCAAACAGTTGATTCTTCGGGTGTTTGATTGTTTACATTCAAACCTACTAGATAGTGCATCGAAACTATTTTTTCAACCGTTTCTGTTATAATGCGAGGCATTTCCGTCAAAAAGCGCAAAACCGTTCTGCACAAATGGTGTTCGACTCCTTACATTTCGCTAAGGAAATTGGCGAAATCGGTAGGTGTGAGTATCGGAGCCGTACGAACCGCCATCCAAAAGTTTCGGGAGGAGTCCAGCTTCGAGGATACGCCGAAAAGTGGTCAAAAACCTGGTCCTATCGACCAACAGTTGAACCGGGAAACAGCAAAAGCATTCAAGCAAAAATAGGAAAGTTCCATTCGCGATTTGGCTCAACAAATGGGTACGTCAAAAAGTAACGTCCAATGAGACAAGGCAAGATTGAATTTAAAATCGTACAAAATCCAAAAGAAATCGAAACGGAGTGCAAATTAGGCTGCATGCATTAAACATCGGGCCCGGAAGCTGTACGACAAGCTGCTGTGTGGTCAACCCTCATGCATCAGTTCGACGAAGAGTCGACCAAGACCAGACCAATTGAGATATTTTGGGCGCTAACGAAGGCACAATTGAGAAAACATTTTAAAGCTTCGAAAAACATCGACAGTTTTCAAAAAAACTGTAAAACCATTCAAAAGTGTCGAAAACCGTTCATGACAAGTCTGTGCTGAGCCATATCGGAGGCGACAGATCAAAAGTGCGGTCATTAGCATACGATTAAATTTTTAAAATTTTTGTTTTTCGCAAATAGTCCAGAACAGAACCCAAACACAATTTATGAAACAAAAATTCAGTTTCTGAAACAGGTTTTATTTTTTACCTAATTTTGAAATCGTGCTTATACTTTCTGGGACACCCTTTAATGACAAAAAATTACACACAACTTTCATCTTCAATTTAATCGATTCCGGAAACTCTAGCCGTCGCTAGTGACCTGTGGAATGCACTTCGACGTACAGGTTTTTCAAGCCATAATTAATGCTTTTGATACCAATAAAATTAGTTGAATAGAGCGAACCACATTTTTTGAATCTAGTTTTATCATGAATAGAATAAATTCAAATCAACTTGAATAAAAAAGTGCAATCTTAAAGTACAATATTCGCATGAATCTACCATGCACAGCTGCAGTACTAAACAATTATCCACTTCGACTGCTATAGCTTTAATTTAACTTTAATTAAATCCGTCATCTCTTGCCATGCACAACTGTCTAGCCGTTTCGGCGGAAAACGTTTCTCAGTTAATTTGAATATTCCATCACACCAAACGGCGCATCACGGCAGTCAATTGGAATCTAAACCAAAGGCATGCAAATCAAATTTGTCAAAAATTGAATAAATTTGTGGCGAACGCTTGATTGACTGCATATGTTTCATCCTTCGCTCGATGGCCAGTCGAGAAAGAACTAAAGGTGTTATAGCCCGTTTGCCAACTTCTAACATCCAAGCGCTACAAAAGTAAGACTGCAATCAATTATGCACTCTTACTGGGATTGCGGTTCGATTGCACGAACATGAAGAAAAACAATATTTTCAACGAGTATCCCTTTTTACCAGCTTCTGAGTACGAAAACCTGTTCAATTTCACACATGCTGACTGTACCAGTTTTATTAGCTCAACTAAAGGAAAAGAAGATAAAGTCAATCTTGAACTCTTTCATAGCACGGATTTGTAGCAAGCGCATCTATTCTTTGATGGAAACAAAATATCTTGGTTCCTTTCGTTCTCGACTCACAATGACGTTGATAAATGTTGCATTGTACCAGATGCATTGGTTGTTCCTGAAACTGCCAACCATGTATCACAGCTGGCTAGGAGAAAAGTAATGAATTCAGAGCATGGAATTTTATCGATTCTTCTCTTTGCGCCACCCAGCGAACATGTGCCGCGATAGTGAGTAGGTATAAGTTAGTAAAAGTTATTCTTTTTCTCCACAACAACGTAGCTGGTTTTAGAACTACTTCAGTACTCAGTCGTGAATCGTAGATTGTTGGTAGTGATATTTGAAGTAAGTTGAAATAAGTTTTGTCGGAGCTTTCCGGTGAAAAAAACCACAAAATTAGTGTTTTTATTCCGAATTACTATCACATCAACTTTATCGCGAAGAGAGTTATGATGGCTCGCGCAGCCCTTTTATCCCCTTCGTGGTCTAAGCTCCATCGCTGCTCCATGGGCCGCTGCCGCTGTCACATTGACTGCTGGTACCGCTGACAGCGACGGTGTTGTGATAAATCTAATCGCAACATAGATTATAGGTTCATCCAGACGACAGCAATGTTTCTCGGCAATGTTGACGTTTACCGTATTCGTACATGATTTCGTTGACTGTATGTGTGTGCCAAGCAACATTGCCGAACGAATTGACGAGCTATCCATGGGTCGATGGATAAGCTAGAAACATTGACGAGCAATGTTGACAGCGTTCCGTTTGGCATTCAACAAGGTAACGAAGCTAAGCTATATCCTGTACGAACCTTAAGTAAATTATTAATTAGAACGAGTCAGTTTCATGTGGGCAAGTGTTGGTTCAGTTTTTCTATCATGCCACTAATTAAATTCACTTTTGTGATGTTAACTAGTTACCATATGTTGTTACTTTCTATTGATACATATTTTACCAAGATAACTATATGCCATGAAAAATGTTTAGAAACCTTAAACATTGTTGGAAACATTGATGAACGTTGATTGCCATCGTATGGACAGAATCCGCCATTTTTGCACATGGCTGACAACCATGTTTGAATGTGTGCGAAAGATTGACGAAAAGATTGCCATCGTCTGGAAGGGCCTTATCCTTATACTTAATTTAGTTTTGAGCGTAACTTAGCGTTTTTTTCGTTTGACGCGTTTTTTCGACCATGCGTTTTTCGACCGTCGCGCCCGCAATGGCTAAAACCAAACATGCGATGGAAACACTCTTTCTCTGAATCGTTTCCAGCTAAACATCAAGAACAAAATCACTACAGCATAACACAAAACCTCTGTGCCTTGAACGATAACGGTTTCATCTTCACTTAAGCGCAAGTTTTAATGTATTTTAGAAAAACTTTTGTAAACAAAACCTCCACACGCACGAATGAACAAGTTAGAACTGCATTGACAGCTTGCTTTGATTTCCTTTGTAAAGGTAGGGTAATGTTAGCCAGTTTCATGAAAATGATATTTTTTCAAGACATTGACAGGGCCAAGGTATGTACATCGTTGCAAGGTAATCTAATTTTTAAATCAACATGTTTTGTTATCAAACCAGGTAATGAATTATTTTATTGAAACCTTTTTAGTGTTGAAAAAAACTTTTGCTCTGTTTTTGTTCATTGATCATATGGTGATCCTTTTATCATCGAAAACTTAAAGATACGTCAGCTGTCCCAACCTTGGTTATTTGATGCAAATAACTATTTCAGGCAAAGCCCAAGGTATATATGTAGTGGTTCAAGGTAAATTTATTATAACATAAATAATTTTCGTGATCAATGTGTTCTGAAAATGCCAGGATTTTTAGTGTTGCAAACTATAAACTGAAGAAGCATGGTTTTCATGGGCACTTTATGATAAAATCAGTGTTTTGGTTATCCATTAGTGGGCCCAGGGTGTGTATAGAGTTGTAAGGTATTTTTGTAAAAGTACATTTTTTGTTTTCAAAAAGATAGGATGCGTTCCGTGGAAAAATGTTTATGCGAACAACAATCAGCAGAAACACGATCGCAATCGGTTTTTCTTTCTACTTCATGTAAATATAATGGGCATCTGAAACTGATCTTGTGAAAACCCAAGGTGTACACTGCATATCAAATAAAGCTAATGGAATATCATCATGGGTTTTCAATAAATGGAATGCATTAGCTGTAAAGATTGTTAGATACGAAGAGAAACAGCATTGCAAGGTGACTTAATTTTTCGTCATAATTTTGACATCTTGATGCAACAGTTTTGACACCGTTGAGGGGGGCTGGAGACAAGGTGTATATATTAGAAAATGTAGTCGTCCAGAGTAAAATCAAGGTGTATAAATATAGAAGGTGACTTTATGTCGCTTTGGAAGGGGTGCCATATTTGAGAAGAGTTGTGTCAAAAGCCCAATCCTTTTCCGATGCCCCCCTCAAAACCCTCGTGAATACCTCAGAAGTGTTATGTCAAGTCATGAAATGTCATTTTACACTGGACGACTTCACCTTCTATTTTATACACCTTGGAGTAAAATGACATTTCATGACTTGACGTAACACTGCTGTTGGTATTGTTGTGAGTTTTGAGGGAGTATTGGAGAAGGTTTGAGCTTATGACATATCATTACTCAAATATGGCACACCTGCTAAAGCGAATTAAAGTCACCTTCAATATTTATACACCTTGGGCTTGAGAGCCAAAAAAATGTGAAATAGAGACATTACAGAGTAAGAAGGAGCAAGTGGGAGAGGAAGTCAGAGAGACTGGGCGAGCGGGAATGAGAAAGAAAGAGAGCGAGAGAGAGGGAGAGGGAGAGAGAGAGAGGGAGAGAGAAAGAGAGAAAGAAAGAGAGAAAGAAAGAGAGAAAGAAAGAGAGAGAAAGAGAGAGAAAAGGGCTGGGAAGCGTGTGAGATAGTGAGAGAGAGTGAGAGGGGGGAGGCGTGCGAGAGAAAGTAAGAGATGTTAGAGGAGGCAGCCTAAGAGGGGGAGAGGGAACCGTGCGCATTAGAAATTTGGTAGCAACGTGGTCAGTTAATTGGAACGCGCATCTACATGCATCCGCAAAACGAACAAGGGAGATACATCCTTCCGAGAAACACAGAAGGTGGGAGATAGCAAGCGTCGCAGTGTTCCGGCCTTCGAGCTGATACTGCGCCATTGACGAATTTTCACATATCCAGAAGGATCCTGCAAGATAGTATGGAGAGATACGGATGTACACCGGAAGTATCATCAATGTGTGCTCTTTACTTCTCTTAATTTTTGTCTCCCTTTTCGGAGAGGGTTTTATTCAATGACCGATACAATGTGGCAATCGCATCGCAATCATGTGGATTATCATGCGTAGCAGGAGTTAAAAACCCGGCACTTTCAAAAGTAGAGTTGCAATGTGTTGTAACTTGGCTTGGCAATGAAGAAACCTCCTGCTGAATTAACCGAAAGGTTTGGTAAACGTGATTTCATGAGCCATCGGTGATATTTGTATTTAAATTATAACCCCCATTATAATATACAAAAGACCTTCTACAGAAAGAACTAGAAAATGTAACGGGGACGACATGAAACCTTCCATGGGATGGTAGGGGATCCAGGAGTTACCGACGGGCCAGGTACCTGGCCTCCAAAAAACTAGTTGGACGTTGTTAATTTTAACTTGTATACTTATATGATACATTTTTTAAAACAAATATTCCTTCTATACTGCTCTTTGTTTATTTAGAAAATTCAATACTTTTTTCCATCTTTTGCAAGATGCATCTGTCTAAAATTTGTTATTTAAAATACCGAAACTTTAAAATGATTTCAAAATGAGAATTTACCATGTTTAATCGGAAAACTTTCCCGTCTCGACAAATTTATCCAGTCATATTAATAAAGTGACATTGGCAGAAATGGCTGTCTAAGTGATGCAGGTGCTTGATGATGCGCACAACTTATCTTTAAACAATCAGTTACACAGTAGCTGTCAGCAGAATTGATGTTCGACTGCTCAATAAATTTGGTTTCTTAATGGACTGGCCCATTTCGTTTAGTAATTATTCTGGTAAAGGTTATTTCACCCAATCCTCAAACATTATTTTGTGATGTTTCACTTCAGAAAAGAAAAGGATGGAAACTTTTTCGAATTTTGCCACGATGCATATAGGTGGGCAGAGTTAGCAGTCAATAGCATCAACTCTCATGAAGCAGTGTTGACTTCAATAAGAATAGTCATTCGTACCACTCAGTGAAGCATTTTTAAAGCAACGTATAACATTTCCAATCATGCAAGATAAATAATAGGTAATCAGCACACTCTCCGAAGATGTACAAGAATAATTAAAATATGGAATGTGTTGACGCACATTGCATGATACGGGTATCAAATGTACCAAGCAGCTCTAAGTGCAAAACATGACTGATGCAACATGCTGCACTGACATTTGCTCTGCTATGCGCACGTCATAAAACCCTCCTTTCCATCATACCCGGTGCATGAAATGACGCCGCAGCATGACGCCTTGTGGGGTAAGTATGCTCATCATAACTGATTATCCCTGATGGATGTTCCATTAGTGTGTTTGAGCCTCGGATCTTGTCAGTTCCTCGGAATGTCATTGGGATACAGATGACGGAAACCCATTAATTAAACCTCTCGCACAGATTGTCTGAGACTGGCTACAGGCTGCTATTTAGAAAAACCTGTGACAACCTCAACGTCGCCACAATCATCGTATCAAATCGGATGCTGCTGATTCAGCCGTCAATCAATCGAGGTCGAGTGAAGACTGGTTGACTTTGGTCCTCTACTCGCCGAACTTGTTGTACGGGTCAAGTTGTTTGACTCATACATATTTCATACTGGTAGTCCTCTAGCACAAAGCACTTGTCGGGCTTTTTTTGCGACTTAAGCTTCACCGTTCTACCTTTGACAGATTCAAACGAGACCGAAAAAGTAAATGCTTTAAAGTAAGATGTTTTTCATCTTAAAATATAGGATGAATGTGTCCTTGAAACGAGAACCAACAATGCATACTGAATAATCCACAGCGTAAAACACACGGCTAGAGCAAGTACACAGCATTCAACACAGCTCATCCGAGCTTTAAAAGCATTGGTATGCCCAAAGAAAAGTTTCGCCATTTTACCCAAACTACCTTCGCTGCTCCCATTTAACTGCCTACCGAACGATGGCTGGAGGCTATGGTCAGGGCAATAAAGATACAGCGTTGCCATGATAAAAAAGCGAATAATAAATTGTGCAGTCATTTCCACCTTTAATGACTGCACGTTGTGAACATATGTATTTAGCGCTCTTTTACTTTTTTTTAAACACCTATAGGTGAAGAAGTGCATTACTTTATCCATGAATTACGAAATGAATGTAATTTATCTGTTTGATATCCCGTGCTAAAACAGTCTTGATGGTATCGATAATGAGATTAAAAATGGTTTGGATTGTGTCCTATTAAATTCGTGGGTAAATGTATGTACTACTTAACCTTCAACATATGCCGCGCTGAGTTGTGGTAGGCCGTTACTCAAGCCGTTCTAAACCCTTTTAAGTTGTTGGAAACCGAACTGGATAAACCTGGGTCCGAGGATGCGAAAAATTATACTATCGGAACCGTTGGCTTGTGTAGAAAACTTTTAAGCTGGTAGCATTTTCTCAAACCCTAAGCCTGACAAATGGCCAGTATCAAGCCGGACTCATACATCCCGTCTGAGGCGCGAACTATACTTAAAGTTTCCACCGACAACCCAACGGCCGGGAAGCGTACATTGCGCACACAAGCGCGTATATTCAATTATTCTTCAGCGGTAATCTTTATAATGCCCATAAAAGCTTTAACGAGAGCTAAATAATCATTACTTTTCCATTTGCCACCATATGAGAACGATAATTATGGAGGTTGGCATGGGCTTCGCTAGAATGGTGCCCGGCGCGCGAACTGATTCACCAAACCGGGTACGACGGTGTCATACAATTCCGCTACCGGCTCCACCCCCTGGGGAAGGGGACGGAATATATCGTAAGAAACAAATATACAATGAGCTGGTTTTGGTAAGTTCCGGTTGCGACTCTGGGTGGTCAACGACAACGGATCCCCAGGGGTTACAGAAAAGCATAAAATTGATTACCAATTTTGCTATTTTGCTCCGTTTATGGTCGGTACAGGAGAGATGTTGAACATGGTGTTAGCAGGCAGTAAAGATGCTTGTAAATAATATATAAGCTATTTCTGTCTCCAACAACATTGAACTAGTGGCAAACGGGCAACTAACGAGCTAACGATCAATAATATTCTCAGTTTTAGATTTTAGGATCGATACTGAACACGATATAATACACAATATTAAAAGCTACCAGCAAAATTGAGTTTACTGAGCCACCAGCACAGCAGAATTAACTAAACCACCAGTTCACTAAGTCACCGGTACATATGAATTTTCTGCGGCCCCTGAATAGGGGATACATCCGAATAGATGAACTAACTGACTGAGTATTAAGTGTTAGGTGACTCACCTCAGTAGCTGAGCCTCCTAAGTAGTTAATAGTTAAGATATATCTTCCACGCCTATGGTAGTTTTCATATTTTTCGAAAAAATATCTTTTATTTTGTATCAAGCAGATGTAACAAACAACTGACACAAACAATCTCACAGCCGAAATGGATAGGAATAGACAAAAAACCATTGTCATATAAATTGACTTTGCACTTTAAATGAACCGAAAGTCACGACCGAAAACCCCCGAAACGTGGCTATCTGGCTGGCAGCCTGGTAACATCTGTAAAGGCAAACAGCCAGCCGTAACCTAACCTCAATTTCTGCGGTGTTGCAATTCGTTTAAAAATATTCCGCGTACCAGCTCTCCTTCGGCCATCTGTTCTCGCAGTGCTGCAGAACTGCGGCGTACACTGGGGCACAGTAGTTTGGTTGAGCTGGAAAATAAAAACCCTTACGGAGGGACATTCGCCTAGCTTCTACTTTGGCTGTTTCTCCTTTTTCTTTTTTCTTCTATTCCCTCGTTTTGTAAGCGAGCGCAGTCACACAATCTCATGCTCCATAAAGAACCCGATGATAGTATCATGCGACCCTGGCCACTTTTCCCACTCACGACGGACGAAGGAAGGAACAAACAACCAATGAGCAAGGATTTCAGATGTAGAGAAAAACTAGGTCTATCTCTCTCGTGACGGCACCTCGACATTTGTATGCCAAAAAGTCAAACAAAAGATGGCCCCGGTCACGGCGAAAAGCAAGCTCGACAACAATCCCCCAAAGGGTTTCGTGGAAATTCGCACAACCTCGCCGAGTAGCGGACTGATGACGCGTTTCCCACAATTTTCCTAAGCCTTCGGGTGATGCCGAACGTTATGACAGTTGTTGCATGGAAATGATATTCTCTATTTTAAACCGCGCGCCATCCTGGCTGGCTCCACTCTAGAGAACACCCCCTCCTGCACCGATCCACTCGTGTTCCACATCGTTAAGAGGACAAATTGATGATTTGCACGCACATGAAAAATCTTTTCACTTCCTTCTGCGGCGTTTCGTTGGGAGTAAACTGTGGGTGAGCAATGTGGTGTGCGGAAGCAATAGTGGATTCAAAATCCGAAAATGATGAGTACGCTTCCACGGACAACCCGTAAGCTGACGCAAAAGAAGTTTAAATCGTAAATAATTTATGCCTTATAGAGGGAACCGTCGTTTTTGAAGGACAACCCACACGTTTGCTTTTCCCAAGTCGTGCGTTTCCCACCAACGATGGCACTCTAGCTGTACGCAGATGAATTCAAATTCATTCTATAAATTCCTCCACCAAATATTCTCGTCATGGCCGCCACCATCGTCGCAACGGTTTCCGCACGGTGGTTGTTTGGTAGTTAAATATTTATACTTCTATCGCAAGTGCGTCCCAAGGCAGCCCCAGGGGGTTCGTGAAGATCGTGGACGCGCCGAAGAATAAAATTAAGCGATGGATGGAAATGTGCGATTTCTCTGCTGATGAAAGTGAGACCATAAATCACTATGCTTCTGGTGATGCACGCACTGCCAAGAAAGTTTGGTAAAGCTTCTTGAGATTTGACTTAGATAAATCAGATAGAATAATAAATCGGTGCGATGACTGGAAGGCACAATCTAGTACATTAATTAAACAGATAATTTGCTGAACCTTCTTTACAAGGTGCAAGAAGAGTAGAAAAAACGAACAGGGTAAACCTTACATTTTAATTACAAATATGCATGACTTGAAACCTTAACGGCTTTCATAAATCTAGTATGTCATAAATGCAAAATGCATTTGCAAATGTGTCCAACTACGCGAAGAAGATCTAAAAGTAAAAGTACTCAAACATTAAAATTTCTAAGTTCTTCTTCTTCTTCTGCGATGGCTCGCTCATAGTTGAG
Organism: Anopheles coustani; assembly: GCF_943734705.1. NCBI lineage: Eukaryota > Metazoa > Arthropoda > Insecta > Diptera > Culicidae > Anopheles > Anopheles coustani. The sequence continues at coordinate 42,078,460 of NC_071288.1, read as the reverse complement.
CACGTCGTGCTGACATGGCCTGGTCACCAATCGTTCTCCAGGTAGCTCGGTCCATGGCTGCAGCTCTCCAACCCCGGTCGCATCCGATGTCTTGCAGGTTCTGCTCCACTTGGTCCATCCACCGAGCTCGCTGAGCAGTGCCGAGTGGGGCATGAGTTCGGCATCCTCATGACATGCCCCAACCAACGAATCCTGCCGGCCTTCACCGCCGTCAGGATGTCCGGCTCGCCATACAGCTCAGCTAACTCGTGGTTCATCCTTCTCCTCCACACGCCCTGCTCACACACGCCGCCAAAAATAGCAGAGCAGAGTCCAGGATTCATGCCCATAGAGAACGACCGGTCTAATCAACGTGCGGTATATGGCACACTTAGTGCGTGGTAGAAGCCATCTGGACCTTAGGAGTTTGTGGAGCCCATAGTAGGCACGATTCCCCTGAACAATGCGCCCCAGGATTTCGAAGCTTACGTTGTTGTATGCACTGATACACTGCTCCCTAGCCTGTCACTGTCAGAGCCTCCAACGAGCAGGTACTTTGTATTCGTCGCACTGATCATGAGTCCAATCCTTGCGGCCTCGCGTTTCAGTCGGGTGTAAGCCTTGCACACCGTCCTAGTGTTCCGCCCGATGATGTCGATGTCATCCGTGAAGGTGAGAACGAGTGAACGGGTGCCACGGATGTCGAAGCCCGCGCTTCTCATGACACCTTCCAGAGCGATGTTGAATAGAAGGCAGGAGAGCCCATCACCTTGCCTCAGACCCCGGTGAGATTCGAACGGATCCGACAGTATGTTCGAAATCCTCACCTTACACAGCACCCCTTCCATTGTGGATCCTTCTGGATTCCTCCTTCTAAGTATACCTACAATTTCAAAACACAAATACAAATATTGACATCAATAGTGGTAGCAAATTGCTTTAATGTTTGAGGTCATTTAGCAATATTTGATTGGAGATAGTTATAAATGTCGAGCAATTCTATGTCATCTTTTTGTAATGAGAGAAATTATGCACAAAACATTCAACTTTTTATTACAAAGTCTGCTTTTTTTTGTCGTTGAATGAATTTTCAGAACCAGCAAAACAAACTTGAAAAATGTAAATTAGTTTGATTACGTGTAAAGTAAAACCATACAACTAAAACAAATTATTAATTATTTGTACTGTTTGTAAATTTATCTCTCGATCAACCGTGTTTTGATTTCATATCTTCATTTTCATGAATATCTTGACAACCAAAACCTAAAAGCAATTTTCAAAAGCTGGTTTGCAACGCAACAAGTATTTTATTAGCCGTTTAAAGTTTTAAGGCCTTACCGTCCCAGTTTGCACACAAACCCGATCACCATTTAGTTCCATTTGCCAAATCTTATTGCCGCCACTTGCAAAAGAACACTTGGATGAATGCTTTACATAAACTATGCAAATCGTTCGATGCTTCTTTCTGAGGGAATTTTGTGCCTTTCTGGAACGATTGCGAAGTTTTGCAGATGCAGCAGTTTTTAGGGAGCAGTGAAAGCACGTTGGCTCCCGTTTACCCTGCTGCACGGTGTTTTCCTCTATCTCATTGAATATGAATGTATGATAATCGTGACGGAAAGTTCGTTTTGGACCACGCTAAAATGCTCAACTTTCTTCGCTCAACCGTCCCTACAGCACAGTTTCCCGGCACGTACTGGTGAAGTAAGTAATAGCTTTTGTAGTTTAATTATTACGAATCAAAGAAGCTAGCAAACAATAGCTTCCTTACCACGAGCACAAGACAATTTCCATGTTGCCTTTTTGTTAGTTTTGGGTGGAAACATGGCCAGCATGAAACTCACATGGAACGACGTCAGAACGAAGGTGTTAAATTTTTATTCTGTGAATTTAAACAATCGAAATATGTTTCTTTTACACGTTCCCTAATCAATTGATCATAATTGAAAGCATCAACTTTTAATAAAAGGCAAACATCCCTGGGCGATGGTTTGTGTTTATTTAATTTTAATTTGTAAGGTATTGAAATCTACATGTAGATGTAGATACATGTACATACTACATGTAGTATAAATAAAACAATTCAAATCAATAAACATTATCTAATAAATGTGATATGGAATATAACGCTTCTAAAAGGTGAAAAGCTATTATTTTCCGAACCTTGAAGCAACCAACCAACGCCTTTCTAAAACCTTAACTTTCAATGTGAGGCTAACAAATTGCTTGAATAAATCTCGTCCACATCAAACGATGAGATTTGGCGGCTACGGAAAGCCGCCAGGCGAAATCCTCCGGCAGCAATCAACCCCAATTTTCCTGTCGATAATGAATCCATCCCGAGCGGTTTTGGTGGTTTCCTCCTACAACCCCACGAACCTCCCTGCCAAGATAGCCAATTTCAATTACATCCATTTCCATTCGTCTCGTCCGATCATTGCCGGTGGCCTCTTTCCCACATCGTTTTATTTCCCAAAATGAAATAATCAACAAACAACGAGATGGGCTTGCTGGGTTGCGCTTCTATTATTGACTACCAACACTTGCTAATGGCTTTGCTTTTGTTCGCCGTAGGCTTTTGAAGCAATGCTGACCGGAAATCCTGATTCCTTCGGAAGGCCAAGGGTTGTTCAAGAGATGATAGTAAAAATAAAAGGAATATCGAAACGGTAACGCCCTTAAAATAAACCTTTCATGTTTAGCTGGAATCAGGCACCAGAAAAGCAAGCTCAAGCGTGCCCTCTAATAGGCAAATGAATGAAGTGTTTTAAAATGGATGACTCGAGGACGTAGTTGATCTGATAATACCGCTTTTGACCGGCCCCAAATCCGTACACCCTATAGAGCCAAGTGAGACGCAACTACAGAAATCTTGATCGTTGGCTAGTGCAGCGGAAAACAGGGATACCTTTCCCTCCGGACAGCCAACCCAACTACGTAAGGATGTGCAGGCTGTGAAAGCCACAAGACGGACCCTAACGAATGTGGCATACAACCGTGGTCATCAACATAACGGCACGCGTCTCGACCGGCCTTCAATTTATCTACTTCGAAGACGGTGGCCGGCTCTTGCTGCGGTCATGCGGAAACGGAACCATTTGCGTTCCCTTCGCGTGTTCGGCAAATCTGACGTGTCTGCGTGGAGAGGATAATTGTCACACAATAACGTTACGCCAAGTTAGGACGCGCGTCCAGGAAGTGAGGGGGTTGGTTTGAGGGTGCTCGTTCCTAGTAGTGGCGGTACGATTAAAAGCCAGCGCAGCATTTCGTGCACACTGAGCAAAACCGAGGGCTCGAAATGGTGACGAAATTGTCTAGTTTATTGTAGGCATGCATCACACTGTCGGAACCACAAAAGGCACACACGCACGACAAGAATGTGGGACTGATGAGAGGTTGCACGCACGAGGATTTATTATTAATGGTCGGGCAGCGCTTTGCACACACCGGAAACGGTGCATTTCGTTTACGTAAGAAGGTGGTGAATGATTTCAGCGTTTTCGAGAAATGTGTTCTTTGACATTGTAATTATCTGCTTCCTATAACCATTATGTCATTATTCAGTGGTGTTGAGATCTTGTTGCCTAATGTTTCTATTTCTTACTGTAGGTTATTCATTTTACTAAATAAATTTCTTTAAATTAGTCTATGTTTACTCTGTGTACATTAATTTTAAAAGAGGAATGAAATTGCATCAACCGTTGACTGAAAAATTCAAAAATGTAGACAAACATGCAAACTGAAAATTCAGCCTAGACTAGACAAAAGCAGCAAAACTTCTTTTGTTGGTTTATAAGTATGAGAAAAAAGGTCTCTGTAAGGCTCCAGAACAAACTGAAACATTTAAAAGGTCGTGTTCACTTTACATTCTCGTTTACAACCTTGATCGATGAACTCATCCAATCAAAATGGCGATTCTAGCGTTTTGTTAATAAAAGTGTGTTAAAGTTTACCTGCAACACAGCAGGTAACATAACACTGGAGTGAAACTTTCCAAACAACTCATTTTGTTTTAAACGAAAGCATGCGTTACCCCATTTTTCTGCGATTTCGGAACTCTTACGCAGCATAAACTTTCCCAATAGTTGTCAGTTAACGAACATCTTTACGATCAAATAATGACGAAAGTATTTCTAGTGGTTCGACGCACGCCTTCGAGCACGATCCAAGTTTTACCCTGAACTGAACACATCTTGTGAAATAACAATCATAATGATGTAAAAATGGGAAAACTTTCAATCACATACATCGTTGGTTGGCGTCGCCATATGATCAGCGGCAAAAACAACAGTAAGCGTTCTAAGAAGAAATCACTTGCGGGATATCGGCTGCAAAATCGGCTGGGTTTTTCTTCAATTCACATCTCTGCAAAATATAGATCACTTCTTGTATCACCACCTGTTTCGTGGAACTCTTTTCTTGCCAGCGGTTCTTTTCAGTTCATTGGGAGCCGACAAACGTTACTGAGGAGGAAAACAATATACAAACATACAGCCACACACACACACACAAGTCATGGATAAATGTCTGAACTGCGTTCAAGTTGGCGAGATGTTTTCTTTGGCTCACAGTGCGAAAACGTGTCGTTCATGAGCGTTCCCTTTGGGGGAAAGTTCTCTGTAAAAATCTGTTTTCCCGCTTCCCGGCAAACCTGATCCATCCCGAATCATGCGGTCTATGCTTCACGTTTTTTCAAGATACGTTTTTTCGTTGCTGTGATCTCTTCTTTCTTTCCTTTCGTATCGTGAGCGTTACATCTTTGTCACATTGCGTGTGTTTTGTAGCAGTATAAACACTGACGATCTATTACATAAAAATGGTGAAACGTTGAACCGTTTAAAATTCTTCTTTTCAAACGAGAAAGCGCAGCCAGCATCAGGTGACTCTTCACTCACTTCACCTTCAATAACATATCCCAAGAATTCACCCTTGGTACAACAATTTAAAGAAATCTTAATTCGCAGCAACAACCAACAAAACCAACAAAAAAATATTTTCCCTCAACTGCAGGTCGCTTTCGTGCATTCGTGGAATAAAGTCTCAACGCGCTGCGTATTATTTTGACCCCTCAACTTCGAAATGGCAAAAAGAAGCGTGGAATAAAACCTAAGCGCCTTGTAAGTGAAAAGTGAAGAATTGGGATAAAAACCCAACATATCTCACATTGCAATCTATTCAGAAGAGAAATTCCCTTTTAAGATTTAGCCAAGATGGAAAATGCCACCGACAAGCGGCTAAGGTGCTTAATACATGGAGCATAAAAGAGAGAGCGAAAAAGGGTGGCAGGTTTCGTGGGATTTGTTGAAAAACATGATCACGTTTCTTGATGTATTTTTCAACAGAGCTCAACTTATTCACTGTTATCTGATAAGTAAAAATACAATGTTTCGCATTTTTAGCATTAGACTGGGGATTGTTTAATTTTTACGGCCGATGAATCGACCACCACTTTTGCAAAATCCTGGTATCCTGGTCATATCATCAACATCAAAGGACAGTGTTGCGATAACCCAATCAAAGAGCAATTTTTTGCTTCTGAGATAATAAAATTATGTATTACAAAAAGGAGAGATAGAAAAATCTATTAACGCTGAAAAATACCAACTTTGAACAGAGTTTTTATTGAAACCAGTACGAAACATAAAATTTAACATCAATTCAGAAAAAAATTCAACACTTGTCTCTACCCAGCCGGTGGTTTTTACTTTTTCGTAGCAAACTGTAATGTTCCACTCAAAAACTTTTCCAGCCTGTACAACACTAATGGATATTGTTCATTACTTTCTTTTTGCTTCGTTTATCCATTGTTAAAATCGTTCATATAGTCGAATCGAAAAAATCAGCACTTTAGTTCCGAGTCGCATTTGCGCTTTTCTTGAGAATATTTCCGCTAGAGCTGAACTGTCAAACGAAAAATAAATTTCATGAATGGTGATCTAGGGCGAAATTTCAGTTCGTTGATTCAGATCGCGTTTATTTAGCTTTTATTTATATTATTCTATGGTGTAATGTGTGGATAGTGTTTATGTCAAGGATCAACCAACTGGTCAAAACTCGATATTTTGCAAAGTACAAACAAATGGTCTTATGAAAGTGGTAAAGCTATTGGGTCTTACATTTTAAAAAAGGAAAAGATCATAATATTTCTACCACAGAAAACAAATGCAATGATTCTCATACTTTAAACATCTGACATTTATTTTACCAAAAGTGTTAAGCTTGTAATAAAGTGTACAATGTCAAATATTCTATATCTGTTTTAGGCTGTGCATCCAAAAAATTAGTTTGTAAGAAGACACATATATATATATATTATTAAAACACTTTTCATACCCACATTAATAATCTTTGAATCCTTTGCCTCATTGCAATTAAAATTCCCGAAGTCTGTAATACTGCATTGATTTAATTACCAGCTTTTGGAATCTTAGTACTTAGAATAAAAGGTGCTCGTTTACACCCGCCAGCTAGCAATAAATCCAACGCAATCAACAAACAATATCTTAACACCAAATAGTACTCATCTTAGATTGCCCGAGGTGTCGCGTTTGCCCAATTAGCTCAATTAACCAAGCAAATCCGCACAGGACACTAACGTAAAATCCGTCTCACGGTTCAGTATCTCGCATGAACCATCGCCATGCTGTGGCATGGCATTAATCACACCGCAAATGTGGTTGACAAAAGACACTTCGCCACGGGAGAAATCCGCAAAGCCATCACAATTGGCAGTTACAGCTTTTGCCTACCCAAACTACTCTGCCATTGTCGTTCATCACTGTCACTCTCACCCGGCATTTCCTGCCTTCGACCTGCTAGTTTGTGCTGATTAATTTTCTCAAACTCAATTACCTGTTACGAGTTTAAACATTTCCATCACGCGATAATCACATTTCCCGGTTTGGAAATAATGTCGCACATATCATCATGCTGGAGCGCCCAGACCCGTCGCTTGTACGCCGACAAACGGCCAACTAACACCCAGTAACCACAACGAGTTTTCCACCGAGCTGCCTACCTGCAAAACAAATCCTTCCGCGGCGGGTTTTCATTATTCCATTAAAACTTTTGACGGCGCCACAAACGGGTTCGTATCGTGGTTTTCCGTGGTTTTGGCGCCGAGCCGTTTGTTCTGCTCGGGCAAGGATGAAGACGAAGACGAGGAAAGCAATTGCTCTGCTTCACCCAAAACTGGGACGACTTCTGGGAAGATAAAACGATAAACGACAACTTTTCACCACTCACGGTATTGCACGGTATGTTCTCTTACCTGCGTTTGTCTATCGCCGTCCCTGTTGATAGATATTCGTAACAGGAAAATTTACAAGTGAAATCCAAAACGGGTAGTCTCACTATAAAGAATTGACAAAAGGTGTTTTAAAACAAATCAATCGGAGAGAAATCAATGATTGAGAGTTAAGTTGAACAATATTTTCATCAAATTAATGGTTAATTACAATAAAAATCAAGTATTACGAGGGCTGACAATAAAGTAAGGTGTCCAATTTTTTTTTCATAGAAAATGACATTTATTTACAAAAAGCGATACACCGTTGGAAAGGCCAAGGTCTTGGCTACTTTTCTACATAATCGCCATTTTTTCCCAACACCTTGCGCATCCGCACGATGAACTTGTCTATGCCGGCAGAATACCACTCTCCGTCCGCCTCGCGCAGCCAGGTGTTGACCTCTTTCTGAACCTCCGCGTCACTTTCAAACTTCTTCCCTCCGAGATGTTTTTTCAGGGCGGGGAACATGTGGTAGTCACTTGGGGCCACGTCGGGACTATAGGGAGGGTGATCGATGATGTCCCAGCCATGTTGCCAACTTTGGTCGCACATTCCACGCGCCGCTTCATGTGGTCTTCGGTCAGCTGTTTCGGCACCCATCGGGCAGAAACTTTGTGATACTGCAAGTTGTTCACAAGGACATGACGGATTGTTTCGCTGCTACACACTTCTCCAAGCTTCTCTTCCAAGTCCCTAATTGTCGCACGGCGGTTTTTGAGCATTTCTGCCTCCACTGCTTGAACAATCGCATCCGAGACCGATGGTCGGCCACTTCTCTCCTCGTCGTGAACATTAGTGCGCCCGGAATTGAACTCGCGGCTCCACTTACGCACGTTTTTTATGTCCATACACTTTTCCCCGCAAACTTCAACTAGTTGACGATGGATTTCAATAGGTGTCACCTTTTTCGCACTCAAAAAACGTATTACAGAACGCAATTCGCACTTGGACGCTGACGCGAGGGGTACCTCCATCGTTGCCGGCTGCTCAGCCAAGACTGAGCGGTCGGGGAAGCCTCACCCAGCAGCAAAGTGGTAGTGGGGGAACCAAGGAACACGGCGGTGTTGCCAGATTTCGCCTAGCGCGTGATCCGGCGAAGTTGCAGCGTTGGAGACCTTACTTTATTGTCAGCCCTCGTAGGTTAAATTTAACTGCCACAACATCGCTGCTCTCATAATTGATCTGGATCCTACTTTCAGTGAGAAGGCGACCGTGAAAACGAAAATTCAAACAAATTATTAATAATTAGGAAATGTTTCGGTAAGTAAATAAAATGGCATGTAGCAGTTTTAATCTGAAAGTTATTAAACTTCATTTGACAAAAAAGCGCTTAACACTCTGATGTCCGGGTACACGCATAGGTGTAATAAGTCCGTATCGCTTTTCATCCGCTCACATCACTTTGGTGTGCTGCCAACGCTGTCACCTGACACGCACCACAGACTACTGGATGTAAACAAATATCAAATGGAAAGTAAACAAATTTCACGGGGCGCGTTGCTGTTCGTACGTAAATTCTAATAGGTTGAAAAAAGGGTAAAAGGTAAAAAGAAGAAAAAGAGTAAAAGATTGTTAACACGTTAACCGCCATGTCAGTCCCTGGAGACTGACGATGAAGTTTCCATTCAAGGCACGTCGGTCTCTAGGGACTGACGAATCCATGAGTAGCGTCGATCGATCAATGTCGGTCCGCCAGTGTGCTTCGTTCTCATGCACTCTCTTTGTTTCTTTCTTTCTACTTCGTTTCGTTTCACCGGTGCTTATCGTGTCAGCAACATTTATCTCAATTTCTTCCAGTACATTGTTTGTTTCTTTGATTCAAACTTGCACTAAAAAAAATATCCGGAGCATAGTTTATGCAATTATCTTACCATTGCTCTGGTGCAAGTAATCTCTCCTTGTTGCACGCATAAATATTTATGAATTTAAAATTAATCCAATCTCTATCCAGGCAGTTAAAAGAAAAGTCCTTCATAACGCTTTAATCTTCATTTCCCAAGGCGAAAGTAAGCCACCACAGAAAAATTAAGACTCACTTAATGGAAACGTTACAATATAATCCCTTCGCTTACCGAAGCGCCACTCGCAAGCCTCGACAAGGAGGATTTTATTCGCGCATTAAGCCCTCACCCTAATCCTTATCCATTGAGTCGACCATCCGCTTAGTCTTATACTATAATATGGTCCCACTGGACACTGAGCCTTACGGCACGCTTGGAGTGCTCTGAATTGGCGCTACCTGCCAAGGACCGGCACGGACACGTGGCTTGATTTATTAGCATTCCAAGAAATCTTCCATCGTCCCTGGTTCTGTAAAAATAGGGGATGCAGATGCTCACACAGTCGACAGGGCACCCGAGCATTACTGTAACCGGATGACTGACGCGGTGCTTTTGGTATTTCAACTCTCAGACACTTTTAGTGCCCGAGCATCAGTACCGTGTTCGATTACAGGTACTCGAAATGTCGGAGATGCTGAACTTGCTGGTGCTGGAGTTTAGATTTTCGGTGCTCTCGAGCTAAACCTGCTGCTGAACTCCGAGGGTTGGATAACACCGATGGATCATGTTGACATGCCAACATAATGCCATTGACCGCATTTCTTTTTTACGAACTTTTTGCTCCGATTACGGAACACTTGCTTTGTACCGACGCAATCCATGACAGGAAGACACCGGTACTGGGGTTATGCTGGTCCATCCAGTGGTACAACCGTTTGGACTGCTTTTCAAATATGTGCAAGAACTCCATGTAGCTTTATTTCTATCCCTGGTCTCATCCGATTATTTTTCCCCTTTTTTCCACCTCGTCCGTTTTTCTTCTTTTATTCAACGACAATGAAAGAATGATTGTGCTGGTACCGGGCGAATTCCATCATCCACTTGGAATCAACTAACCCTGGATAGAACTCGTTCGGGTCTTGACCGATATGAACCGTCGAAGCGGAAGAGGGTTCTATCTCGTCCGGTATGATTTCCGATGCGCTCGCACGAGGTACAAAAATTCATTGGAAACCCACCTTCTTCCAACCGTATGAAAGGATGTAACGTTTTCCGAGGGGAAAGGGAAAAAGCACGGGAAAGCATGAACCTAGGTTTTCGCATTGGATTATGAAAGACGCCGCTGTTGACCCATCCAACCATAGGAGATGATAAGGTCTCTAGGATCAATTGACCCTTTCCTCAAAAAATCTTCATCGCTTAGCTGATGTACGATTGATTATATTCTGTCATCCATTACTTTCAACATTCTGTGTGAAACATGCTTGCGCATAAACACTTGTATTTGTAAAACAACTGATAGGAAAAGGGAAACCCCTATCGAACGCTCAAAACACAAATATTTGGTTAACATTCACTTCACCCAAGTACGCACACACGCACACACCTCTCCTGGCCATGTCACCTTCCCCAGCAATGGTAGATGCTACCATTTTCCATTAAATAGGAAAAACCTCAACTCGAGCCAACATTATCATGAAATATGGAGTACCACAGCGTCAATTTGTATCGACAAATCAAATCGAAAAGGGTCACCAAATGGCCATCCGGGTGCGTGACCACCGGCGCATTAAGGTACCTCTTTCTATGCTCGGTTGGGCAGGAAAACTCAGTGACATGCCGGTGACACTTTTCCACAAATTCATTTTAACTGCCAGAACGGATCGACGCAAGCGTGCCTTCATCATAAAACATTATCACGGTGACTAGGTTTTTGAGGCCAGGTACCTGGCCCGTCGGCAATCTATGGCTGTTCAAATAAAATCAAATAGCCCAAACTGACATCTTGTTCCTGAAGCCCTTCTAGTGCCTTTATCAGTTTGCATAGAGTTACACGAAAGAGAAATAAGTTTGCAAAATTAGATAAAGCTATATCACAGTAGTTATATTCCGACGCGTTTCATAAACGCAGGGAGATCAAACCGATGTGAAGTGAGCATGAGTGCAGCATCAGAACATGTGAAGATGCCCATTTTTATTTCAGGTAAAAAAATCCATTTAGATATTTTTCGACTAACTTTTGCTCACTATCTACCCTCTAAAACTAATTTGCCATAGACCTTAACCTTAGGATGCGGTAAGTCGTCCTAAATGTTGGAAGAAGGTTCCGCTCTTTGGGGCTATTGGGACATGTTCTTTATCGCAATTTTTTTTTATGATCGATCGTACCCCGGATCCCTATGCGCGTGTGCACCGTAGTGTAGGAGCGATCATTAGGGGGGTTTGGAAAGGACAAAAATCTCTCTTTACGGACGTTGTAGCACCCCCAGACCCTTGAAGAGGGTAAGGGAATGTTCCTGAGGGACTGTCGGGCTCCTTACCAAGGTAAGGGGTACCACGCCCTGAGGAACGGACTCTGTGAGATACAGCAGACGGGTTGCCCCCGCTGATTGACACCCACCACTACCTCCTAAAAACCTTTCCGAGCTGGTTGTTCTTTCTTTATCGCTAATGGTGCTGACGCTTCTCAATGTGATGGCCAATGAAGCTGCCGCTACTGCAGGGCTCGACATTACGGTGGCAACTCCTGGTGTTTAAACTCGCCGTTCCGGGTCAGAATTCTCCACAACCGAGCGATACACAATGTCACGTGTATATGATCCATGATCGTCCTTGTGCTGAGGATCGAGGATGAGGAGTTTGACGTTGCTACGTGATGTAACACGCGACAGAGCTACATAAAGCTGGCCGTGAGCAAAGACGGGTCGCGGGAGATAAATACCGAGGTGGTTCAAGGATTGCCCCTGGGACTTGTTGATAGTCATCCCGAGGCAAAGCTGCACTGGGAATTGCTTCCGTCAGACCTGGAACGGCAAGGACCTATCGTTACTGTCACAATAAATGCGTGGCAAAACGACATGATCTCCTTGCCGTCGACCGGTCATGATCCGCGCCAAAATGCAGTGCTCCTTCAGAGAGAGAATTTGTAGCCTTGTCCCATTGCACAATCCTCGCTCGGTATTAAGATTTCGCATAAGAAGAATTGGTGCATTTTCCTTCAATCGTAGCCGGTGCATTGGAATACCGCTCAGATTCATTGAGTGTAGAAACTCTGGTGGTAGCTCAAGGTGATCATGGTTGGTCCCATCGTCATCCTTCACCTTATCCACCGAGAGATACTCACGAACAGTAAGCGGCATTCGGTCCAGGATCATGTTGTTGATAGCATCAACATCAATGTTGAGGGGTGCCAAAATTGCTCGATCGCTGTTGGAGGTGTGTTGGGTGTCTAAATATACTTAAGAATCTGCCAAATATTCTAAAGCTCACTCCACACAAACCTTGGCACACTTTATAGATACTACACAACTAAATAAATATAGCACGATGAGCTACAATGATCCTTATATGAACGCCTTTTTTCAAAACTTCTTGAAAGTTGTAACCTGTTACACTGCCGGGGTTTGAAACGCTTGCTACGCATGAACGAACACATTAGCAACTAAAATGCGATTTGCGTATTATTTCGAGCGCGAAGGACAATTTTCTCCAACAGGGATAAAAAATTAGAAGAAGAGATAAAGAGAATTACATCGAGAGAGCAAAGAGTTAAAGAGACATACTTCGATTGTTTGCTACCTGAGCTTACAGAAAAACGAATGTTTCCAGTGCACAACCGTCTCTCTCCGTAGCATTCGTTACGCATTCGTTGCACATTCTGCCGTTCTTTTCTACTTCACTTGTAGTGACGGATGATTCCATTTGTGAAACGATTCGTCAAATGCGCAGTATCGGCTCGCAGACCGGCACACTCTGCCGTTTGCTATCCCCCACCTTGTGTTTTTCGTAGAAGGAGTTGTTCCCCATCTCTCTCTCACACGCTTCGTTTCGCGTAAGGTAAATCGGCCAACCCGCACAACAGCAATACCGGAGCGGCTGGCCGAACACTCTGCCGCGGAAAGCGATCCACACTTCTCGCATGTTTATGTTGTTTGTTTTTTGCACGCAAAAACATGTATTGGGATGCGCGTTCGAATTGCGAACAGAATAGACGAACAATGCATATCCTCACAACGGCCGGTGTGTTTGCAGCAATCCCATCGCGTGCGTCTGGCGTGTTTAAACCATCGCTTACTTTGCGCATGGGAATGTGCGTGCTTACTGCCTGCGCACAACGTAGACTTGAAAGCTGCGGATAGACGGATTCAATATTTCGCTGCAATGAAATTTGAAATTTCTGTCAAAAATGGCAGTGAATGTAATATTTCGATGCTTAACCTCCCCAGTTGGATGTTAGCAATGTTGCAATGACTGTCATTGTGGGAAGAAATGTCAAATTTTATTTGTTTGCATTTACATATTGCATCCGTCAATTCGCAGCTTAAGGTGTGTTGACATTCTATTTCACACTTCATATTTTTCATTCATACAGCCACCCCCCCCCCCCCCCCCTCTCTCTCTCTCTCTCTCTCTCTCTCTCTCTCTCTCTCTCTCTCTCTCTCTCTCTCTCTCTCTCTCTCTCTTTCTCTCTCGTTCTACCTCTCCCTTTTTATTTCTCTCATTCATACAAACAATGTCGCTTGGCTGGCGCATTTTTCTGATTTTGCATTAGTAGCGGCATCGAATCAGTCATGGATCGAATATGGATGACTTTTCGCGCGCGTGTTTGTTGGGCCATGGTCGACCCTCGAAAGGAAAATTATTATATAGGATAAACATTTGCAATTATTTTCCAATTCCCATCAGAGTACGAACGTACGCGTGTAGTCACACACACACCACACAAAACATATGGCAATTAATGCAAATCCTATATAATAATTTTCCTTCCGAGGGTCGACCATGGCCCAACAAACACGCGCGCGAAAAGTAATCCATATTCGATCGATGACTGATTCGATGCCGCTACTAATGCAAAATCAGAAAACTGGGCCTGCTAAACAAAACCGACCCTTCTGTGCGCAATTGTTGGAATTTTGAGTTGTTAGTGTGTGTAAGAGTGAGAGAAAGAAATAGGGAAAGGTAGAACGAGAAAGTGAGAGAGAAAGAGAGAGACAAACAGTAAAGATAGAGGCAGTCATAGTGGGAAAAAGAGAGACAAAAATGGAAAGTATGACAAGGTGAGGCATAGGGATAGGGATAGATATAGCCAGAGAGCGAAAGAGAGAGAGAGATGAATAAAAAGGGAGAGAGATTATGAGAGAGAGAGGCAGTGTGAATGCGATGGGAGATAGGAGGTATGAGATGTTGGTGGGAGGTGAAAGGTGAGATTTTGGAGGTGGGTGGTGGGAGGTTTGAGGTGGACGGTGGGAGGTGGGTGCTGGGTGGAGGGAGGTGGTAGATGTTAGATGTGAAATGGGAAATGGGAAATGTGAGATGGAGAGGGAGAGCGAGAGAGAGAGAGAGAGAGAGAGAGAGAGAGAGAGAGAGAGAGAGAGAGAGAGAGAGAAAGACAGGAAGAGAGAGAAATCCAACGGCATTGAACGGTATGTCCGAGTTCACTTCGCGATTATGTGAGAGGAAGTGAGAACAATCACGCTCGCACACAGGATTAGCTTATAACGCAGCCAATCGATTCGTACTCGAATCTCAATGCATGTGTTTGCGGATCTACGAATACAAGACAACAAAAGAAGAATGCGAGAAATGGGGACCGCTATCCACGGCAGAGTATACGGACTACCGATCCGAGAGTACTGTTGTTCGGACAGGTAGCTTAACCTTCCGCGAAACGAACAAGGCAAGAGATTGGGTTGTTCCTTCCGCGAAACACAGGAAGTGCGGGATAGAAAGCGGCAGAGTGTGCCGGACGTCGAGTCGTTACTGCGCCTTTCGCGAATCGTCACACACATGGAAGGAGAAACTGATACGCGGGGAATAGTGAGCCCCAGAATTTGCAGCGAATGCGGCACGGATGGCATGGAGAGAGAAGGAGGTGCAATGCAATTGACATCTCTGAATTGTTTCAATACTGTTTGAGAGGATTCTTACTATTGGCCGAAACAATGCGCAATTCACATCGCAATTCGCATTTACGGATTATCATCAAAAAAAAAACATTTTTTTGTAAACCTTTTTTTCACACGCTGGCCGAAAAACAAATGTGCGCAGATTTTGACCGTTGACTGACTCAGTAATAACATTTTACCGTTTGCAAAGGTTGCTTTGCGGTTCATGTAAGCTAAGCATAAAAAGTGGTGCAACCACAGGGCATGCGCTATGGAGCACAGAAACTGGTACAATATGCTGTAACTCGGTACAAGTATCTGTCTTTGAAAAATTTTCTATTAACCGAGCTGTTTTATAGACGCGTTTAGTTTTTTGGTAGCGTTTTTCGATATAACAGTGTGTCAAAACGACAGGGCTGCATGCGTGATAGCGTGAGAATTGAGGAGTGAGAACGGGAACGCTCACTCGGGACTAATATTAGTTTAGAACTATATAGTTCAAATGTTTGAACCGGAGCCCGGGACGATATATAAAAGGGAAACCCGAAAGGGACTGGGGGTTAGGATCAGGAAAACGGATGAATTAACTTAATTTTGACGAGTTGACTAAGTCTAAAATAATTATTCGCTTCGAACTTCTTCGAAATCCGAAAGTTGTAGTTACAACACAGTGCTTTTACGTTTATGTCGATGGGGGCTTCAGTTAAAGGGATAAATTCTGTGCGCCAAGATCAGGCATTGGTCGAACAGGGAGAGGGTCAGATTATTTCGTTAGTTTTGATCCCGCAATTCATATTTGTATTAGAACCTGCTAACTGCTCGGCAATTGTCAATACAATATACCTTCGGCAGAAAGACCTAGAAACTGTAACGGGGACGACATGGAACCTTTAATGGGCCGGTAGATGAGCCAGGAACTGACGGGCCAGGTACCTGGCCTAAAAAACCTAGTACTAATAATAAACGCAACTGCACCGGAAGCGAACCTGTCCTGGTGTGAACTAAGCTGTGCATGCTAATTCATCCGTTCCGAAGGGTAATGAAGTCGAAATGGTGAAGTTGATCATCAAACGAATCGCGGATCCGTAATCACCTGTGGCTCCATCATTAGAAAAGCGATCCGTCATACTTTTTCAATTTTACTTAAGAGGCTAAAGCTAAGAAGAATAGATCTATGTGAGTTGGGCGAAAAAGTAATCGAGTAGACATGGAAATAGAAATGGTAGGATATAAAAAGGAGCGACGAGCTGTAGCAGAGAGAGTTTAAACCTTACATCTATAAAATTCAGTTACCGAAAAACTTGCATAAAGACCATGAAAGATATTCGGTATCAAAGTTTCTACGGTTCGTATCGATATGATACAAAAACAAATACTTTTATTACGTGCTCAACGACTCAGTCATGAGTGAATATTAAAATTGATAGAAACACGTCCTGAATGAGAGAGATGAATAAGTTACATAATTCGTTCAGGTAACAAGATTAATACAACAAAATGACCTTTTCATTTAAAATTAATTCAACTATTAAGGATAATCTGAGATTAGTTTTCCTATGAGGTTTATAACAGTAACAAAGCTTCATTTCGCAACGTTACTGCCGCATCCTTTTCATAATATTTAGCCTTAAACGGACGACTACTAAAAAAGGCCGTAAAACACTTATCCCCCGTTAGCCCAGATTCCATAACCTTCCCCATACACTGCTCACTGTAGACCGTTACGTTTGTTATTCGAAACTAGGTTTTTTAGGCCAGGTACCTGGCCCGTCAGCAGTTCCTTGCTCACCAACCGCCCTTTGGTAGGTTCCATCCCATCCCCGTTACAATTTCTAGGTCTTACTACAGAAGGTAAATTGTGTTGACAATTGCCGAGCGGTAAGCGGGTTCAAATACAAATATAAATTGCGGGATCAAAAATTACGAAATAATCTGACCCGCTCTCTGTTCGACCACTTAACTGAAGTCCCCATCGATATAAATGAAAAGCACTGTTATATCGCAAAATGTTACCAAATACCAAACCAAGCGCGTCTATCGAACAGATCGGTTATTTGGAGGTTTTTCAAAGACAGGTACTTGAACCGAATTACAGCATATTGTACCAGTTTCTGTGCTTCGCAGCACATGAAACCGGGTACTGCAACCTTTGGAAACGGTAAAATGCTGTCAGTTAGTCAGTCAACTGTCAAAATGTGCGTAAATGTGTTTTCAATCGTCGAGTGACAAATAGATTTGCAATAATTTGCGTACCTGGTATTGATTGCAAGCGCGTGGTAAATAGTGGTTTGCGATGATGTTTAATGTTTGTTCAAAAGATTTCGGTGAACACATTACCTCTCTGCTATTTTTTGCTTTCATTTGGATCGGCTCAGGAATAGTAGCGTCGCCACGAAACGCAAAAACTGACAGCAAAACTGACATTCGCGCGTGTATTATAAATCTGTTATGTCTCGTGCAAATTAAGCATTAAACTGCAGCTACGCATGATAATCCACATTATTGAGGTTTAAATTGTTTCGGCCAATAGCATAAATCGGCTCAAACAGGAACAAAACAATTCAAAGAAGTCAAAAGCACTTACTCGCAGCCTGAGCTTACCGAAAAAGCCAATGTTGCCGGTGCACATCTTTCTCTCTCCATACCATAAGTGCCCATTCCCTGCCCATTTTGCGGCTCATTATTCCCCTCGTTTCCGGTTTCTTCTTCTTTTCTTCGTTCGTACTGCAGAATCTTTCCATGTGTGTGACGATTCACGAAAGGCGCAGTATCGGTTCGACATCCGGCCCACGCTGCCGCTTGCTATATCTCTTGGCTTATTCGTTTCGCGGAAGGTAAAGCTACCTACTCGCACAACTCGGACATACCGTCCTATGCCACTCGCGTTCTCCCTCCCTCCCCCTCCATTCTCATTCTCACTCTCTCTTTCTTTCTCCTTTTCTCCCCATCCCTCTCATTCTCACCCAATCCCTCTCTTTCTTTGTTCACCACTCTATGTTCCTTACTTTCCCAACTCTCACCTCTCACCTTCCACAACCCATTTCTTAACTCCCTCCTCCCATCTCCCATCTACCACCACTGACGACCATCCACCCACCCCCACCAACCGCCCACCAACCACCACCAACCAACCCTCCAACCACCTTTCATCTCCCATCTCCTATCTCCCATCTCCCATCTCCCATCTCCCATCTCCCATCCCTCATCAACAATCGTACTCTTTCTTACTTTGCCTGCCACATCTCCCATCGCATTCACACTGTCTCTCTCTCTTTCTTCATCTCTCTCTCTCTCTTTCTTCATCTCTCTCTCTCTCTCTCTCTCTCTCTCTCTCTCTCTCTCTCTCTCTCTCTCTCTCTCTCTCTCTCTCTCTCTCTCTCTCTCTCTCTCTCTCTCTCTCTCTCTCTCTCTCTCTCTCTCTCTCTCTCTCTCTCTCTCTCTCTCTCTTTCTGTCTCTGTCTCTCTCTCTCTCTCGCTCTCTGGCTATATCTATCCCTTTCCATATGCCTCGCCTTGTCATACTTTCCATTTTAGGCTCTCTTTTTCTCACTATGTCTGCCTCTATCTTTACTGTATGTCTCTCTCTTTCTCTCTCACTCTCTCGTTCTACCTCTCCCTATTTCTTTTTCTCACTCTTACACACACTAACAGAACTAAATTCCAACAACAACGCACAGAAGGATCGGTTCTGCTTAGCAGGCCCATTTTGCTGATTTTGAATTAGTAGCGACATCCAATCAGACTCCGATCGAATGATGGTTACTTTTCCGCGCGCGTGTTCGTTGGGCCATGGTCGACCCTCGGAAGGAAAATTATTATAAGGGATGACATTATTTACAGTTTGGTTAAAACAATAACTTCTTGGGACGTCAGGGAAGAAATCCAAGCATTACGAAACTTGGGGAAAGCAAAATGACCTCAATGCGCATTCGTTTTCCACAATCTATTTCGGTGGAGCTTTCCAAATACAAACATAAATCTGCCGGTTTGTCTCAACAATCGAGCGGCACATGTGTCTTCAATCTGACAAACCGTGGCCGTGACTTTCTTGGCAACGCGTTCCCGTGACTGATAAAGATACATTAATTTCTGTCTCGGCTGCAGCTGTACGGGCGATAACGAAGCGAGTCCAGTTTGGTTTTATCGCCACCTTGCACAGCGGGTTTACGCCTTTTTTATGCCTTTTTGACATTGCGATCATGTGGCGATCACCACCATCATCATCGAGTAACGGGGGTAAGGCGAAATATTTTGTTTTTAGCTTTGCTTCAACGCCATTGCCAGTGGACTCATCAAAGTCAAGCGGGGTAAAGATTTATGTGCCCGATAAAGGACGCCAAAGCGCTCGGTCCGCTGTCCAGAGCCCAAAACCATCACGAACCTGTTTCTCAAGTGTCATCTACCCACCCGCATCCATGGTTTCCAAGCCAAGACACTTCCAATCCACACGCCTCCCTACCATTGATGAATTTCGCTGCCAGATAGATCACCGACACTTACCGGCAGCATCGTAAATACCACGCGAGCGAAGAAGAAAGGCACAAGAAAAACGTTAAAATAACATGGATAAAACGAATCGTGCGATTTGGAGAAGATACTAAAAAACACAACATATTTTAAAGCAAGTCTTGGGTTCGCAGATAGAACTCTCGGCTGACGGGGATGTCAACGGAAAGTGATGAACAAAAGGAAACGGAAATCCGCCAAATCACAACATAAGCTTCCTTAGCAGCCAAGTTGAATGGTGTACACGATGGGCGTTTTACAGTAAAGGAAGATATAAAGCAACTTAAGCAAGGTGAAGATGAAATGATTTTTCCTCTTCTTGTACGACTTTGCTACCTTTCAAGCAGACACAGTAGGTACGTTCTTTATCATCACGTTTCGCACGCAATCGATGAAAATTCGGCTGTGTCAAGTGTTTAGGATGATTTTGTTAACGATTTTTCTGGCACTAAAATATCCAAATGTGGCAATGAACAAACGTTTTAGTAAGGGTGTCGTTTTGAAGAAGAAATCAATTTAAAGCATAAAACAAAGCACAAACCAATTGAATAACACAATTGTCCCTTGATTTGTAAACCTTAAACACGTTTTAAGTGAAGTCTATAAATGTATGCACCTCTTGGTAGACTTTTCAAGGGAAGAACACAATAGACCCAACCCTTCAGACCCATTACAATGGAAGGACACTTCAGTCCTCGACTGCATTTGCAATGCACTTATCGATGGGACAAATCGGAAATGAATATCCAAAACAACGAACCAGTCCTTGACCACCATATACTCGCATTTCGTCGAAAGGTTCTCTAATCTATTCCTAGAGAAGTTCGGAAGGTTTTCCGTAACGATACTCGACGGAATAAGACCGTACACATTTCAGCATAATGGTGCTATACCAGCACCTTGGTAAAGTCAGTTTTTCACGCGAATACCTACGTTCTAGGTTAGATGGTCAAAGTCAGCTTGCTCCTTAATCTCCTCTTCACATGGTTTATGGTTCACACGAGCAATTCGGGACATGGGAGCACGTGATAGGATCATGTTGCACAGAGCAAGAGCATAAGTTGAGGCGTTCATAATGATTGCTTTATTCATGCGTAATTGAAGCATTCGGTAACGAATAGTCTATTACAGAAGGAAGGTTTTATAAGCGATAAATTTCCTTCGCGAAAAGCATCGAGTAAGGAAACACCATTCTCGAGATAAGTTGTTTCGCTTTCGATCAAATGTAACTGAACCAATTTCCATTCCACTCTATTTCATGTCCAACAGAACAGGAAACAAAAACATCCAAAATCTAATCACATCGGCGAGGACAAAAGAGGAAAAACACTGAACCCTACATAGTCGCCAAAAAAGATGGTTCGGAATAGTGTCGCATAGTAGTGTGTTGGAGATCACAATACAGAGATTTATCCCGCATCAAAATCGCCTTTACCCCGACCCCAACAGAGTGACGTTTTCCACTCGGGAAATTATTTCCATTTTCAATGAAATGGCCTCCATGCGCGAGTAAACGAGTCGAACAAGTCGAAACAAAACAACCAAAGAAAAGAAATAAATGCACCAACAAAAGTCATGAAAAGCAAACCGAAAACACATACCCACGGTCACATCAACCTCTCGCATAACACACGCAACTCAAGTCGAATCACAGTACAAATTGATTTCCAATAGGACCACCTTTGGCAGGCAAACGCCAACGGAAACGATACCCCGAATTGATTCCTTTCGGTTTCAGGGCCGACATGAACGTGGACCCACATCCGGACGCTTTCGGTGGTGGCGTAACAATGGCTACGTGCCGCGAATGAGGAATAGATACGACCCCGCCTCCCGTGTGTCCTGGGGCTGACAGGAAAAAAAAACTTTCCCAGGACCACGGCTGCGGCTTTTCACGAGACTCTGCCTTGACCTCGGACGCAGCTTCAGTTGCGAGTTCTGATGAAAAACGGATACTTATTTGTCCGGCATCTCTCATGTTTTCCATACTTTATTTCACACCGAACGGACAAAGTTTGTTTGCCGGATCGAATTCTTCGGTCAACTTTAGTAATATTCAAAAAATGCCCAAAACTTCGTTGATTATGCTGTAAACGAGCCTTTACCGGCTTTTGCACGGCTGTTTGACGGTAACATTTTCATTTCGCTGCTCACTTGCTGTTTCGAAAATGGAAATTGATCCTGCACTTGGGGCCTGTTTTTACGTAATCGGGTTGACTCGGTTTTTGGTGGAGACAAAAATTCTGTTACTTTATTCCACGGAATTATGACTAAGAAACTAAAAAAGTAAAAAAAACTGCGCGAATGAGAAGAACCGATACTGATAAGTAGGAAATTCAATATTTCTCTATTAATACCATACCCCAATTCAATCAATGGCCAAAGTTCGTTTGATTCACTTATTATAAATGCGTGGACCGAATAAATCACGCCTCGCCAAGGACTTATTGCCCGGCTTTTCCGCCCGTAACGGAACCTGTTGATAAATGGGCCGAACGTTTGAATTGCTTTTCATTAGCTTTCCCCAATGGCAAATCCTCCGCCCGGCGCAAACCAACTGCCCCCGAGACGTTTTCGTTTGCCTTGTGAGGAAATCATTAGCCGCTCTTTGGATGTTTTGAGAACTTTCTTCTAATGTCTTATCATCAGCATCTGTGCCGTTGCTGAAGCAAATTTGAGCAATCCGCTTAATTATTCTGCGGATCATATCCGCATCATTGATTTTTCGTCAGCGAAAAGTGTGACATGAATACGGAATAATTTGCCTCTCACTTCATCAGCACAGAAAGCTATGGATTTTCCCGATATTCTTTTCCGGTTCAGGAGAAGTCATTACAAGCCGTCGTGAAGATTTGAATCAACATACGACAGATTTTAGAAATTGTGTCTATAAATTCGAATCAAAACGAAAGATTAATTTCCTTGTGTTACTCAAACGATCCAATTTAAATTTAAAAATTTTTAAATTAAAAATACTATTACTGTGCTTGTATGGGAAAATTTAGTTTTACAAGATGGATACGGATGGAAAGCTTTTATTGCTTAAACTTGACTCAACTCAACTCTACTCAATGACTGTGAAATGTTGGCTCAATAACTTGTGTTTTCTTAGTGTTTTTGAATGTTTAACCTTGAGTACTTGACATATTTTCGAAGACAAAGCAATCTGAACAGAATTGTGGATCAACAGATTAATTTGCAAGGTGATACAAAATTAACTAGTGATGAACAATTTTAAAGCCTTTTGTTCGTACAATTTGTATCTGCTCAACTAAAATCGATAGAATTATTCACATCACCTTACTTTTAGCGTTTATCAAAACGGATAAACGTCATCGGCGATTTTCGTCAAATTCACCGTTAACATTCTGCAGAACCTGTCCTAAATATGCTCAATTATTCAAACATCAACAGAAACCAGTCCCGAAATTCGACCCAGGAACCCTCGTGCTGTCAAAGCTCGGCGAAACAAAAACGGAGTTGATTAATTCATTTGCCCATGCTCGAAATGAAGTTGGCAAATTTATTTAACCGGACCATTCTGAACTAACTGGCCTCTTCTGGATCAGGAGATGTCGAGCCTGGTAGACGATTAACCGACCCTCTGAGACGATAGGGCGCCATTGGCCGACCAGCATTGGTGACATTGGGGAGGTAAGTAAAATTTGATTAGCCAAAATCGAAACGGAGGCCAAACGATGCATAATTACTTTCCCCGAAAGGTGAGGACGAAAACATGGCTTCAGTTTCACATTTAAATTCATGAGAAAACCGATCCCGACGGTTGTGTCCGGAGAAGGAACTCGACGCACTAACCTTGTTCGTTAAATTTGTTCAATTCTTTAAGCGTAATGTTTGTAGCATACGAGATGGCAGAACATTGTTATTTGATACACAGTTAAGAGATTTCTTTTCTAAATAGGAGTTAGCGAAAGAATACCATAATTAATCTCTTTGTTATGTTATAATTTCTGTGTGCATTATATTCACTATAAAAGGCGCTTTTAGTAAATAAACTATTACGTTCCACCCTAATGGCCAAAAAGATTAATGTTAATATTTCCTACGCGACTCATTTGGTTGACGAGCAGCTTAATTAAGTTGAAACATTCACACAAACTCACACGCTCCAGTAAGTAGCTTTTTAAATAAGAAAGTTGTTTGATGAGAGTAAAAGTTAACTTGTTCGTTCGTCATTTTGGTTTGATCCCTTTTTTTCCCCAAACTCATCGTTGTGCGGCGCGTAATATAAACTCGTTGGCAAAGAGACACTTTTCGGTCATCGGTTCGCTATGGTGTTTGGTTCTGCCGCGTTTTTTCCCTCAAAATTTTTGTTTTCCAAACCTTCGCCTGCTAACCAAACCCCGAAGCATGGGATGATAGCACAGTGGGCAGCTTTTGACACAAAAAAAAAACGTCATCCGTGAGTTTCCATACGTTCGAAACGGAACACAGCATCCGCGAGGACATCAAATGTGACCGTCGTCATAATTTCCGTCCGTTAATTAATTCTACTCGTATACACTTCATTACAAATTGGGACCACTTGTAACCAACTGTGTGATGGTGGACAAATAAAAACCAGTAAAAGTCAACCGTGGTTGGCACGCTCGGTTAAACATTGTGTGTCGCTTTACGAAGTAAACACTCGTCCATTGTTGAAACGATCAATCCATCTGACTGCCATAGTAGATGTTATCATCATACTTTTATCGAACACTTTTTCGGCAGCCTACAATTACAAAATTTTATTTCTGTTGGTTTCATGTAGATAAAACTAAATAAATTATAAAAAAAACACACACACTCAAGGAACGGAGCTACAACGCCCTGCGAATACCGACGATGAGCGAATAATTATGGAATATGAGATCGGGAAAAAAAGAGTGTTTGTGAGGTCATTTGTTAGCTTTAATTGATCGCTTTATGTACTCGACTTCTCACCAATCGGTGGAAGACAATCGTCATTGCAACATCGATGGTTCGCTTAATAATCTTCCAATTGTAAAATAAATTGCATAAAATAAATGTAAAGAAGTACATTGTATGTAATATTTAATACGAAATTTAGTTCACTATAAGTTGCTGATAAAGTCGTACTATCACTTATTGTTTAATCTGTATGGCCTATTATTGGATCTAATATTATTAAACATTAAATTATAGGCGTATCGTATAGAACTGGATGCCAGACGAGTGTAATTGTGTTGGAGCACTCGTCACTCATCAAACTCGATATCGTGCTTACCAAGGCAAGGCATTAGATGGTAACTTGTTGAAATACGATTAATTCTATGGCTCGATCATTCATCAAGTCGTTGTAACCTGTCACGTTTGTTATATTCTCATCCGATGTGCGAAGATGTATACGTACAAATTCTGCTTGGAGGCTTTGGTGAATGGTCCCCCGAGAAGGGCTGGGAAATAAATGTGGTCGTACGATGATAAACGAGACGTCTTACGACGTGCATCGGGAAATCGAACTGATGTTTGCCCTCGTATAATTGCGATTTAATTGATACTAATCTTGCGAGCGTCTGGCGAGCAGGCTGTTTGGAAGGGAGGAGGGAAACGAATTACAATGCACTAGAACAGCTTTCTTGCCGACAGCCGGCGTGTGCCAATTGTTACGTTACAAATACACCCTGCATCCTGGGAAATTTCAGACGTATCTGGAATTGAGCGAACTGCAATTCCCAGCGCTTGAGGCGTCCTCCTGATGTGTTTTTCACGCATACAAAAGCCACCAGATGTAATTAATTATGTTCATCACACCCTTGTAAACTCGCCTTGGGCGGGTCTGGTTGGAGTGGTTAGTTTGGGTGGTAGCGGAAAATCAGCATGCTTCGACATGCTCGGTTGCTTGGAGCGAGTGACTTGACATTCGCTTTCGGAGGGTTTTGAGGATGACTTTGGGGAGTATGAGTAGCAGGTGGAATCGAAAGTTAGGCAAGAAATGAGTCGTCATCGGCCACCGTTTCTTACCGATGCCAACACACATACACACACGATCTCATACACTTCAACAGGCACGTTTTCCTCTTATGCCAGCGAAAATAACAAGCCTTCATTTGCGAAATTCAAAAGGGATGATGTGAGCGAAGACTGCGAAGAGGGTTGCAAAAACATCTCTAAGGACTTTTGACAACACCTGTTGCTTGCGATGTTTGTGTTTCATTAAAAGGCGAGCACTCAAGCAAAACTTTCCCAGTGATGCTATGAATAGCAGTGCGGCCTACGCTCTTTTTGTGCATATCGTTGAGGGTGGGGTTTTTGTTTGTTTCTCTCTCTGGAAATATGCTGACAGGCATATCATACGTTATTTTAATCAGAGAAAATACTTCTTTCATTTTCCCCGTACCAATCCGAGCCCTCGTTATAACGAGTTCTTGGTAAAGGGGATTTAGGTTGCCACGTGCCCCTTAATTTTCATAAGAAGATGATCCACCGCAATGATCCAAGTGCTTGCTGAATTCAAGCTAGACACCCCTTGAGGCTGCATTTCCCATGGCACTCTTTTTGTTTTGTTTGATGTAAACCATTATGTTGCTCGATTTGCTCCCGGTATATTTTGAGATGCGCGATTCAGTCGTCATTGTTAATCATTGTTTTTTAAGTTCATTCAAAAAATCATTATGTAGCCCGATTTCCTCCCGGCATATTTTGAGATACGCAATCCGGTCGACATTGTCAATCGTTTTCAATTAAACTCCATTATCCACCTCTGCAGGTAGAGATTGGGTCGTACCACCATCGCGCAAAACCTTTAGATTGATCCAGGCCATACCGCTCCTAGCCTCTGCCTGTGCCGTAGAAGGCATCCGTTAGCGTCACGGAACTAATTTCGGAGTCCAATTTTCCATCTGAGCTTCATTCACCGTAATCGTTCCGTTTGGCTTACGTTTCAAATCCCAAAAATCTTTTTCTAGTCAATGCAAAATACCTTCCATTCGTCAACTTTCCATCAAACGCGTGACTTTTTCTTTTTGACTCGTCATATAACTTTCAAGCAACTTTTAACCCTCTTTTTAGTGAAATACACTGGTGGAAACAAGGATAGCACTACCCTGCTTTTTGTCAAGTTTTTGTTTTAATTTGCTTAAAATTGGAGCATTTCAGTTTGGAACGTTATTACAATCAGTTTCACAACTTTCCAGAGGTTTGCGATCGTATTAATTTTAACTAATACCTTTAAAGCCATTTATAATTATTAATTCATGAAACCGGAGAGGAGATAAAAATATACCCACTTTGGTTTTCTATTCAGTAATTGAAAATGTTCCAACAAAAACTTATGTGAAATATACCCCCATGCAAACAATAGGCATATTAAAAAAATGTTCGCAAGTATCGGAATGAATCAGTTTTAGAACAAGGACCATCCCAAGCCGACTTACTTTCGGTTCTGATTGCAATTCTGACCTCGACAACAAACCACTCCAGTAACATCGTTTCGGCAGTTTGTCTTGTTGTCGTCGAAGGGCGATGGATATCACTCTATTGTGCCTCTATGCCTGATGCTTTTGCCCGTGTGTCCGGCAGGAGCCGAATCTAGCATGATGTTGTAAATCATCTCTTCGTAGACTGCAACAAGATTTGCCTTCGATCTTTGCTCATTGAGTCCAAATGGCAATTGACCCGTTCGAACTCTGTTCGGAAAAACGTGTGCAACATGTCGTTGATGTATAAAGCCGCCGGCAAAATGGCCTCCACAAATCCGTTACCAACGCACCGCGTCCGAGTGAATCCTTTTCGATGTTCGGTGTATAATATCAGCAGTAGCGCCGCATCCTGGGTGCTTCTTTCACAAACAGAGCACCCCAGTTTGTCTAGGCGATATCCACGGAGTCTTATCCAATTGGTCAATTAGTACCAGGTAACTTCCTTCAAAACGATGGCCCTTTGGAAGAAGGCGATCAGTTGAACACGACTTCCAGTGCTGAAAAGGAACCATTTCTGAAAGGATAATGTAGTTTGTTAGTCGAAGGTGTTGAAACACCTGCTGTTTAGTTTGATTATCTCAGCTAAACCTTGCCAGCTTCAATTTTGTTTCACTTTCAATGTACTACTCGATATAAAGTAAATTAATTTACTCATGTACGCAAAAGAAAACCAATTTAATTTACTGCTAAACATGGACAACATTCTCGCTGAACCAAATTCCGATTGAATCACATATAATTCCTGTCAACGCTGAAAAGTTTGTAATGAGCTACATATACGAACACGTTGGCAAAAATCAAACGTAATTTTCAAGTTGTCGTGAATCGACTTTTGATGTTTAAGCGATTGATCGTATGAAATTGGAATCCTTTCGATACACATTTGGGTGTGTTTGAGTGTGTGTATGTGTTTCTGTGTCGGATGTTGGTTATCGGCCCCTTGGTGAAACGCTATATCTTCCGACATCGTTTCACATCGTTTCGCTAGAGCCGGGCGACGATCGGACAACTTTCCTCCCTTTGGGACGAGCCAAACTTTTCCCGTCTCCGAAACGGAAAGTGATGTAGGGCAAAGTTAGCTGAAATCCAGCTTATACCGAGGGTAAAAGAGGATAAAATGAGGGACAAAAATTGGGTACTGATGTATTTGATTTCCTTTCATCTTTGTGTCCCACAGAGATATCGAATGACTTCGTTGAATGGATAAACATACTAATTTAACTTGTTCAAACCTCCGTCGATGCTCCACGTGGTGATTTACAGAAGGTGGATTTAGCCAGTGCTTAAATTTACGTAACCAAAATTGCGGTAACTTTTGAATGAATGATGGAGATTTTACGTTCAATTTTGCCAGAGGACGAGAAGACCCTTCAAACTACATCCAGTGTTACCTGAATTCAGAATTAAGGAGATTGTTGTAAAATGTGTGTCACGTGAAAAATTAAATCTATTTATTTTCGGATAAAAACCACCAGAACCAAAAGAAATGTGCCTCACAATGAGCTAGAATTTTCCTCCTTTCAGTAACGATCGTCTCAATTAATCTAAATTGCAAATGTATCAGGACAACAAATGCTCAACAAGACAACGGTTCCACAATCGCAAACGGAAGATATTTGCTTGGATGAGAATACGTCGTGAAGCCCTATGCCTCTGCAAAAGGTAATTAAAAAGGGATTAATCAAGCTACCGGGATTGACAACGACCGGCTGCAAAAATGGTTTTGCCGGGCGAATTAAAAAGAAACTTGGGCCCAAAACCCGTAACAGCCAATGACTTCCGGATTAGCAGCATTAAGGGAAATGTTTCTGCTAATGTGCACGGGTACGTGCCGAGGAATCGTGTACCAGACCAGGATTTCCTCGGGCAACTTATTCTTTTCTACGGGTTTGGCTATTCTTTTTCGTGAGCAAATGTAAAAGGATAATCGGGAAGAATGATTGTATAACCTTGATTTGGTTCGGTTATTTTTACGAGGCGCCGAGGAGACGGTGGGATTTGAAGTAGGCAAAACGGTTGATTGCGTTTTATTTTGGGTTGATAATCGATTTGTTTCCTTCCATTAATTATGTTCCTGCTTTGGTTAATCAATTTGTACACGATAATAAGGGTTTGAAACTAAAGCAAGAAAGGAGATAATGGCAATAAATTGCTACAAAAATGGTGAATTGATTTCGTTTTTAATTCAACCAATCATTCTTCAGTGTATATTAAAGCATTATAAACCAAGTTAATGTTTTCCGGTTAAATTTACGCTGGATTATAAACACAAAAATATTAATTTTTCACAGCATAGTGAACGGAAAAAATTAACCCGGATTGCAAATTCCCTTCAGTGCATAAACATATATTATAGTTCTTAAATAAAACTTGAGAATTTGTTTTGATATGTAGCAGCTACACAAAAGATAAATTTGTGACCGCAAGTGAAACACATTCTTGATTCATTTGCACTTTTATATTTCAACTTCTTACTCAATCTTTATCTAATCACAGAATAATCACATACATCCTAACTCTAAGATGCCATTTCCCATGAAATTTCCATTACCAATACGGTAATTAAGGAGTGCAAGAATTTAAAATGGACTTTTACTGTCACAACCCTACTAGTATACTTTATTTTGAATTAAAGAAGGGTTGAAGAAATAACCTCCAGTACATGGAAGAACATCATCGAAGGAGCACTCGTCCTGAGAAATTAATAGATTTCTCGAAAGCATACGAATGGAAAAAAAATCGTTCCCATAATCCCTGATCAGTCGTGCGAAAACGCTCACACTTTCCTCGAAGCATAAGCTTTTCCCACTGAAAGAAAGGAGAGAACCTAGCGATAGAAAGTATTGGGAAAAAAATGCATCTCGACCACCTTTGGTGGTCCAGCTGATCGATCTTCGCATCCTATCCACTTCCGATCGTAGAATATTGCTTTTAGCGGTACTTTGCCGATAAGTTGCAGTCGACTTCGGTGCTGTAAAGCGGATTAGAATACGGTAATCGGGCAAGTCAATCGTAATGGCCCTCTAGCAGCAGCAAACCTTCCAGGATAGGGAATTTTCCAGCAGGCTGGGAAAAACCGCTTCCGTGTTGGGATGATATGCCACCGGAAGCTATGTGAATACAGGAATCAAATTGCTTTTTAAAGCCGCACACGTTTCCGTCCGACTAAGCCTTCGAAAGGTAGTCAAGCGAGGCAAATAAATAAATAAATTAAATTTGACCACCTACTGAGCGGTGATTATAGAACGATGAGTATTGGTGAAAAACGAATGAGGGAGAAGAGAGGAAAAACGAGGTATATCAAAGTGCCGTAGTAATGGAACTACGATTTCTATGAGCTTCACGCTCAACGTTTAGGTGAAATTGAGAGCAAATCGGCAATATGCGGTTGAGGTAGATTTATTTTGTACGATGCTACAACATCATAGACGTCCCAACATTTAATTTTACAATTTTCTCATAAGTAAGTTCGTTTTCTCACACACAGGCACACAGATTTAAACCAGGAAAAATCACCTTTTCGGTCACTTGGAGTAGAAAATTTGAAATCGAATTCGACTGCAAAGAAATGACCAAGCTTTCACGTTTGTAGACAAATTTGGCTAATAGAAATTTCCTGAAACTCATGCGAGGAAAAGAAAACCATGTTCTTTTTGGTTGGCACTCATCGCTCAGTATCGAACTGATTGGCAGCCAGTTCCAGGAATGCCGTTGAATACATCATCCTCGGTTAGCAATTTTCCACCTTGACAAGTGCGAGTGCCATCCACAAAACCCTAACGAATTCGAAACTAGACGTAATCCGCTGCTGGATGGGATGGGTTTGTTGTATCTGAAACGGACGAAACGACTGTTACGTGACAACTTTCCCGCAAACGCAAAATATTTCCCTCCCCCCGAGGACGGAGGATAAGTGAAGCACGCGGTTTGTCACGTATGATGCGCTAGTTTTCGGTTTGGGACGGAATGTGGTTTTGGGTCGGTTCAAAAGAACAAAAATGATTCTTAAATAAAATAAACTAGTGATTTCTGTGGAATAAGAAGAACAAGAAAATGCCATCTCCAACAACCAGTCAGAATAGAGAAGACGTGTACATGTGTGAGAGTATGTTTTCGTCCTGCGTCGTCGTTTGGGTGCAATGGATTGAAAAATGTGATAAACCTGTTTTCCGAGCACCTCCTTCTTGGCGAACGAGGACATTATAAATAAATGGAGTTTTCTTCTTCGGAATGTTTCCAATTGCAGCTGCATTTGTAGTGCAAAAAAAACGATGTATCGATTTCAACTGACGATGTTTCGATTTCTTCATGCTTGCTTTTTGGCAGAAACAATTTGTTATAACCATTGTACAACTTTATTACATAACTTTTATTACATAAGATACAAAACTTGTTTCTGTATAACTTTCATAAACTTTGTTCCAGCATGTTTAGAGCATCAAGCTCTGTCTCATGCTTTGTTTCCTGTCATAGCTTTTCACTTCACCTGTTAAACATGCAACAGCTTACCAATCCAAATCAACACATGATAGAAAAAGGTTTGTCGAAACCTTCCGATACAGACGTGATTGAAGGGTATGTGTATACTTTTCCACATAATAATCATCATCGCCAGAACGGTTTGAGCCATCAAACGGTTCCAGCGATTCTTCTCTTCTTCCTTCTTCCGAATGTGTCAACCCATGGCATACACCTTTTCACATTCGAAGCCTCAAGGAAAACGACAGCTCCAGATTGCAAAAGGATACCGTCACCGGAAGTGGGTGACATTTTTGGGACACATTGCGGTTGGTGCAGTAAGAGTGACAAAAAAAGGAAATAAACTCCAGACCCAGGACGGCCATTCTCTCCGATTTGAAACCGTTGAGCGAACGTTCAACTTCCCCCAAAACCCATGTCATGAAAGTTTACCATGGTTTGCTCTGTAGGGTAAGCTTGCTGCAGTTGCTGTTGCTGATTGACTCACGGAAAGTTTGGCCTACCGCCACTAACCACCACAACTACCCCGCAATATTAACTCTCAAGCGGGTCCTCCGATCGGGTCCCGGCGGGAAGCTTTCAGCCTTAGTTCAACCAACAGTTCGGGGAGGTCTAATTGGCGATCGGTGCACACGCATGCGGGTGTGTGTCATGGTTCACCCGGCTTCCGGAGTGGTCGGAGAAATTTCGACAGTCTCGCCCGGAGAAGGTGTTGAAGCTGGCGACACTGAAAAGTAATTACATAAACTCCGGTATCGCTCTGCCGGAAGATTGCCATGTGCAACGGCCACAAAGGTTGCTCGTCGGCCCGAGTAATGCCGCACAACTAATTAGATGGCTGTAAAGTGCGCATGTGTTTGTAGGTGGATTATGGTGTGAAGGCTTACAAGGCCGCAGCTTGGTAAGACTCGGAGTCGCTGGAGGAATTTACGTACGATGGACGCACTGGGAGAGATTGTGAAAAGTGTGTGAAAATTCACATCGTGTGGAAATGGCTCATTGTTTTTGACAACCCATTGGGTTTCCTAGCAGCAATCAACACATTCATTCATAGAAGGATCTTCAAGCAGGCAGAAACGACAGTGTAGGGCAACATTTTCGCACCGATGAGTATTGTAAGAGATTTTAACTATTTTTAAAATATGTTTATATTGATGTAATTTTGCACAGGTTTTGAAATGTTCTCGGATAAGCCAAAAACATTCTTGAATGACAAAGAGGCATTGTAGTACTAACTTTTGCTTGTAGTTGAAATGATGGTATAATGTTAGCCACTACGATTTGTTAAGTTAATAAGTCCTTGAATATTTCTGAAATTTTGAAATATAGATACTGGAGGTGGTATTGAGGGTAGAATATTTTAATTTTAATTTTTTTTTTTTTTTACAAAGCCATTTGCGTAAGTCATTGATCTTATTATTTGCGTAACGATCTCTTGGTCATGCCTGCCCGTTAAGGGCTTACGAGACTTTTACTTTATGTGTACGTGAGTAGTCAGTCCTCTCGTACAGAGGGCAGGTCCGTTCTCGTTTGGGATTCGAACCCACGCCGTCGAGGTGGTGAGCCCCGGCACTCATGGGTCGATTTTCTAACCGGCGCTACCGCTCGGGTGTCGCGTACTCCCAGAAGTCATACATATACACAATACATATTGGTTCAGTTCACTTCCATCTCCTGCGCACAATTATTAACAATGCAAACCGTTTGTTGCATGCTGTACTCTTCCATGTCGACTTTTCACATGCATTAACGTAATGTCAGGCGTGTTTCATTGCACCTCAACATAAAATAATCCTTTCGCACCTTTTGCAGTGTTATGGGATTAGGATAACCATAGTATGTATGTATGCGAGCAAGCGAAGGAAAATAGTAGTTTGTTTAAAGAGCTTATTTTCTTTCTCGCACTCTCACCCTGTCGGAGATGTGGAAAATCAAACAATGTTATTGTTTTAGCTCGGTGATAAATGAGCCGCCTAGTGTTCGATATTCGCTGTACCGGAGCTAATCTTCATCTCCCTCCTATTACCCGCTGGTTTACTTGCATCGATGTCCGGTTCCGGTTCGTGGCAAAAGTTATATATTGGTCAATATCTCCGCGATGGTTGGTGTTTGATGAATGTTAGCTCAACGGGCGCACTTCTCCCTCCTGGTATTCAAAACCCGACGAGGCGAGGGTGCAATGGCTTTATAATTGGAGAAATTTCAATTAATATTTCTCCACAACAGCGTCGAGGTTGTACACAGAGACCGTTGTAGCGCATACGTATTTCCGTGAGAGGAAATTGTACCGGGGAAAGCATTTCGCTAGCGTCGTGATTCGACTAGTTTTAGTTGAACGAGACGGGTGTTCACGAGTTTGAGGTTGTGGAAATGAAGTGACGCAAATAGAATTAACGTCTAATACGGCTTGTCGCTCTGAATAAAAAGATAACAAAAGAGGTATATTAATTTATGAATTGCTTCTTCTTCTTGGCGTAACGACCTCTTTGGTCATGCCTGCCCGTTAAGGGCTTACGAGACTTGTTTCCCTGTTGTACGTGGATAGTCAGTCCTCTCGTACAGGGGAGGGTCCGGTTTCGGTTGGGATTCGAACCCACGCCGTCGAGGTGGTGAGCCCCGTCGCTCATGGGCCGATTTTCTAACCGGCGCTACCGCTCGGCTGTCGCGGACCCCCATTATGAATTGCCTACATGGAATAAATCATAAGCGGATGCAGCGTTTTCTTCCAACAATACGTATCCTAGTAAGGAGTTGTTCTTTTTTCCAGTGCTATTTTCACCGGATGTGTTTGACACAGGAAGGTACGGATGAGCTTGCTGCCATTGAAGTGTTCTCGAAAGTTTGTAGATGTATGTGTTTGGCATGGCTGAGTCAATGAGCTTGGCATGGGCTGGGATAAATGAACGACGGAAATCTTGAATGTAACCATGTTTACAAACGCCACAGTTATTCATTTCGTCACATCAAGTGGGATTGATTGTGGTCATTGTTTGTTGTTTCAGGGAAATTTGTTTTACATCATTGAAATGATACACATCATACGAATAGTAAACTGAATACCTTATTTAAGCATTTAATTTTATTATAAGGAATATTTTAGATAAATTTGAACAATTTATTTTCTTAAATATTTAGTGGGGCAGAAAACAAAGATCGATTCTTCGACATAATTATGCATATCTCATATTTATCGTCACTTCAATTGATAAATACGTTGCTTACATTTAAAAAACCAAAATTCTAAAAAACATCGCAGTCATCACTATTTCTAACATTATTTTGATCATGCAACAGCCAACAGTCGTCATTTTTGTACTCAGGTCTTTAATGTTTTATTGATTTACTAGCTGATTAACCCGATTTCATCCGGGTAGAAATAAATTCCAAACTGAAGAGTGTTGGCATTCAGTATCAGTTTTCAGTTTTATAATCTTAAATTTTGCTTTGTGCTGAAAATTTTAGTATTACCCTTAGTCGACGAAACCATGTAAATATACATTTTGCCTTCATTACCTAACTGTGCTTAGTGCAAGCATTTAAAATTAATCTATTAAAGTAAGTATGAGACAAACTATGCCTAAACCACAGTTGGCCCAGGACAACAGATAATCGACGATTATTTAAGAGCCCTTTTCAATCACCCCGCGATATTTACGGTGTAAAATAGTTTTTTTATCCGTCGCATGTGTCGTAAGGTGGCATAATTTTTTTAATATTTTCTATCGTTCAGGTTATAGATAGTTATAGGCAGGAAGGAGGCATAAAAAAGTTGGACATTCCACTTTTGAAAAATTGGGTTTCTTATAATTATGTTTGGTTGAATTGATTAGACCGATTTTGCATGATTTTGTATGAGAATATGTGTTACGCAGGAGAGATGAGATTGAGCACTCAAACTGTGACCATTCGATTTAGTGACCCCAAATTGTACGGAAATGATACCCATTTTGCATTGTGACCATTGTTGAGGTAGGGGGTAGGTTGGTAGCCCCCCTTACTCCTTCCGCACAATGGATGAAAAATTAACACATGATGGCTAGATGTTAAAATTGTATGTGGTCCAATTTTTGTAAGAACCCATTCCATAATCAACGAATTATTATTATTTTTCATCACTTTAGTCGATAGGTATTCGAAAAGGGGGGAAGGAGGGCATTCGAAATAATAAAAAATTAGCTACATTAGACTTAGTAGATTTTGCGTAGCATACATGTGATAAGAATTAACGCTGTTCATTTTGAGCATTGCCATTATTTTTCTGAAGAGGAGGAGGGTAGAACTTTCACTTGAGCTGGACGCCAGAGCTTATGCTTTTTACAAATAAAACACGAAGCTGCACTCGTTACGTGTAAACTAGAGATTCATAAATTACATTCCATCCCCTCATCAGATAACCCCCCGGCCGAGCCCAACTCTGGACCGTTAAACAATTCATTTTCCAAATCACAACTTCTCAGTGATCTTGTCCGCGTTGACCCTCTTCAAACCACACACGCAACCTGGCCCCCGTTGGGTGCTTACCCGGGAAAAGCAGTCACTCGAATTGATGGTGTTCATGCCATTTTTCGTGCGTTATAATTTTCATGCAGTGTTTCCTTCATCCACTGTCCAGTGCTGCCCTTTTTTCGGGACAGCAAGGAACGGAGGTCCTTCAGTCCCGGTTGAAACGAAGTTACTCCACAAGCGGTTGGATATTGTTTTCCGAGAAAACATGCATCGTGCCATGTCCATTCCCATAGCCTCTCGTGTGCCACCCGTTCTCGTGCTGCTGTGTTGATGTGAAAATTCTGCTCACTGCCAGCTTCAACGGGTTTCGGTCCTCTTCAACCTCCGGTTCTGCCTCTTGCATTCTACATCCGGACCGGAATGTTTTGATACATCGTGATGCAACTAAATCATTCGGAAAAGAGTAACTGCACGCTTTCGTTCCGAGACTCGGCTCGTTGAAACGCAACGGTCAGTCACAAGGTCGTGAGCCTTGTGGGAGTCGCCGGCTGTCGGCTGCGTACCAGTGGTTCCGAACCTCTCTTCTCGTTACCATCTCCTGTCCAACCTCATCCTTCCAAAGGGACTGAAGACAGAATCAAACAAAAATTTCACAGCTCTCGGGCCGCAAACGAGACGTGCAAGTGAGTGGCGGTTATATTTTGCCAAATGTTCAGTGTACATACCACTTTCATCGCCATCCCCAGTGTCGTCACGCTCGTCGGTGTTGGTGATGCCGTGTGAGCAGTCGAATGTGTTACCCGGTTGTTCATATGCATTTCGGAGCGTACTGCCTCTTTTATGTTATGGTTTCGAGCGCACCATCCAGCACCCAATGTTGCGTCCGTAAAGCCCTTCCTCACCCTCAGCCCTATGACTTCCTGCGTCGTTACAAACATTGGCACACATCACAGCTGCCAACGTCGCATCGCCCAAGAGCAAAGCGAAAAAGAACGGGAATCGGAACTGATCCCATGCTATCATCATTCCGATGTTGTCTCTCCTCCCTGTATCCCCATGCCGTTTATTTTTACCGAACCTCAAACATCACAACCACTGGAGCGCATATAAACATGCATACACATTTTTGTCGGCCACCAACTTATGCCGAGCATACATAGGCTGGGAAAAGTCAACATATACATCGGGAAAAAGAAGAAAACGGGTAAAACAGGACAGAGAGAGTGCACTGTACAGAGCAAGTGGAAAAGGCTGGCCCACTCTGGATGGCGCACGGGCAGCTCTGGACCTCCTCGAGGTCCCACACCGTACCTAATCAAACGACCAATCTGGCTTCTGTTGCCAATGGACTGTAATTAATGTTGGATAAAGCACTCCACTCCGCCAAAGCTCACGGGCTCGCATACATCTCGGCCTTCTACGAACGAAGCGAATTCGTTAGTTTTCCCGAGCTGCCAGAGCTGAAATGGCAGTAATGAGAAGATTCAACAAAGAATTCACAAAACCTGGGAACCCGGTTCTGGACCGTTACGCAGGTCGTTCTCATTTGCATAAAATTGTCAGTCAGTCAATGCTTTCAAGGAGGGATGGCATAGTTTAGAGCGCTATGCAATCCGCGACTCCGGTTAAATAAGTAATCCTGGATTCAAAAATAATTTTCGTTTTATGTTATGCAAAACTAATTCAACAAGCCAGGATTTAAATTAAATTAAAGAACTTTCATATGTATTTATCACATAGACATACAAACAATGAGGCAAACAATCGTGTATTACACAAAACAAGCCACGCCAAACAGTACGTTTTGGTAGTGGGAACAAAAGTTAATGATCTAGCGTTTATTAGTTTCATGAGCAAAGCAGATAAAAAAGATCAGTTTTATTTTTTTAGTTTAATTTTTTGCTATCTTTTTGTTTTTCATTTCCAATCGTTTCTTTTTTATCGTGACCTTTGCCAAGCAATTTTCCATCCAAGTGCTTCACAATGTTTCGCCAAGTAAGCAGCTTCATGTTGCCGAAATCATGGCTACGGTCTGGCTGATTTACAAGACAACTATGTTCCTGGGTGGCCACAAACCTTCAGGAAACAGCTGCATATCGGCGGGCTTCGGTATAGTAAGAATAAACGGGTTTTCATTTTTCACGATGACGTTACTGGGAAACTGAAAAAAACCCCATAATGAATAACAGTTATCGCTCGTTGCGAATTTAACGATGAAAGGAGATTGAACAACCTGTGTTGGAAAAGTTTGCTTCGATTACAATTTCTTGTAACTTTATTTTACTGAAAAAACCGTGCTAAGCGGCGTTACAAAATTAAAAGTGTTTTAGTCGCTTTTCCAACAGAATCAGGACGATGGCTTTCTGTGACTCCTTTTTATCACTTCCTTCCGCTCCTTCTGTAGGACTTATTCGCGATCCTTTTAATCTAACTCCGAGCCATCACTAATCACTCTAATCAATAATTTGTCACCTGTCATTTACCTCATGATCAAGTACGTAAACAAGTTTCGCGATCACGTTTGTAAACAAAGTTTACATTTTCCCCCGCAGTCCAGTGACTCCGTCGGGTCGCTTGACTTCTGTTTACGTGATCGCTCGCATGTGCTCTTACGGTTCCCTAACTCTCTAGTTCTTGCTTGTGTTCGCAAGGTTCAAATAGATATGCCTTTCTACCAAACGTCGCCGTTTTAGCTTTTTTTCCACCAGCTATCTGGTAAGTAGCTATCTAACTATCGTTCGGTCCCTGTCTCAGCATAAACGCTCTATTATTCCGCCTTACAGCATGTCAACAAGAACCCGTCGGAATGATTATAAGCCCCGCCGGCTTATGGTGTCCAACAGTAAGTAAATTTCCGCTCGCCGTACCTACGAGAAAGTGAAGTGATATTAGTGTAGTGCCATTCGTAACTGCTATCGGAAGCATCTTAGCTGAGATGATCAATCTCTCTAAACATTCTCCGCTCGCTGCACTTGACTTCGTATCGCCCGACTCGCTATCACTCCAATCGAGGTTTGGCCAGCTATATTGTATCTGCATTGACATTGTGTCCTTTCCCTTCCAGGACCCGTACGGCTCCCGTCTGACCCTCACAAGTGTCTTGCTGCGTGCTGACAGTCCAACGTTGTTTCCAATGCACGATCCGTTCAAATTATCGTAGTAGATATGCGGTTGACCCTTACATGCCGTAAGAAGACTCGTTGCATCACGGACCATCTCTTCCGTCATAGCACGCCAACGCATCTCGATTCCGTCGACGACTAACTGCCTCATGTGTAGATCATAATTCACGATTCTTCGTTCATTCGTCCAGCCTTCCAACTGGCACCACCAGCCAAGGATAATCGAAAACAGTACAAGGAAACTGAGCAGCCAACGGATGTCGCATTTATCCTTGCGGTTTGCAGCCGTAGTTGACCAGCCAACGCCGGAGTTCGCATTAGGTGTCTGCTCGCATTGGCTCTTAGCGGTGAGTAATTGCTGAGTTGCCAACTGCCGCTGATGCTTAACCCGTTCCCGTTGTCCCTGCAGCTGTCGTAGCTGCTCCACCAATCTCCGACCCTGCCGCCACTGCCGCTGGCGCCGTTGAACCGCTGGCCGCCGATGTCGCTTCCGACACTGCGTCCGCTGATCGAACTCCTGCTCCAATTGTTGCGGCTGCTGCTGTGGTTGAATACCCTGACCTGAATGATCCGGTCTCAGAAAATGCTGTTGCTGACTCTGATCACCCTGCTGACTAAGATCCTGCTGCTGTGGAAGCTGATGCTGTTGATATTGTGGTCGTGACAAGGCGCTCGCAATGCTACTGCAGCATTTCGTCTCGTCCTTCAGCGAGCTAGTCTGTGGTCCCAGCTTTTGCGTGTAAGTAATGCTACACTTCTTAACACATTTGTACATTACAACGCGTTCTGTCTCGACCAGCCATCTATCATTCTCTGCTCTGTTTTCTTCTAGCTTCTTATCCTCGGACATCCTACCGTTGACAACGGTGCAACCGGCTTCCATATCGTCATTTTTCCTGATGCTGTTCGCACAAATGACGTAGCTATGAGAGCCTTCGCTCGATTCTCGTGTCGCAGATCCTCCGACATGGTCGCCCGGTTCTTGATCGGTCGTCTGCTCCTTAACAAGGGTATCAAGTGCTGTATCACCCTCAACAGTGCACTCGCAAATGTGGAAACTGTGCGCAACACCGCTGCTATTTGCGTTTGTCCCAGACCCACCGGAGCATGGCCCATACAACATCCACCCAAGAGGTGTTTTGACTGCAATCGGCTCGTGTTCTCCACCCTCAGCGTATCGTTGCGGCTGAGCCAGTCGAAAATTATCGACGCCGATGATTATTCGTGGCTTCACTCCAGTGTATGACGGCAGCGGAATGTCTTTTAGGTGTCCGTAACGTGCTGCTAGTTCCGATGCGCGTACCGATTGCGGCGGTAAAGCTAGACGCCGCATTGTATGGGCCTTAGGTATGTTGTGTACTTTCGTGCT
Source organism: Anopheles coustani (assembly GCF_943734705.1). Lineage (NCBI taxonomy): Eukaryota > Metazoa > Arthropoda > Insecta > Diptera > Culicidae > Anopheles > Anopheles coustani. The sequence continues at coordinate 42,037,940 of NC_071288.1, read as the reverse complement.
ACCAAGTGCCGAGATCTTCAGCGACAACATCATTGAGTCTTTCTCCTCTCTAATCGTATCACCCGTCCATTTTAGGCATAACGGGAATGGTTTGCCCTCCAGGTTCAATTCCTCCGCTAGACCTTTCTCGATGAACGTTCCAGTTGCTCCACTATCTAGAAAGGCAAATGTATCAACCGGTCCCTTCTTGCCGTGGACGGTGACCGGCACGTACGTGAGTAGAACATTCGCGGTACTCACCGAGTGTGTGTGGACATGTTCTAAAGCAGGCCTTCTCGGGTCGCGATACCTGGCGTCATCGTGCAACAGCGAGTGATGAAAGTATCCACAACCGTTCTTGCCACATGGTTGGGACACTTGACATCTGGATCCGTGTGATGTCAGGCATTTCCGGCATAGACTGAGGCGTCGTATCGCATTCCAACGATCTTGTGGGGCCCAGTCCAGGAACTGCTTGCAGGTTGCCAAGCTGCTGCAACTTCCGCTGCATACTAGACAAGTCGAGTCTCGTGGCGATGATCCTGCCTTCTGTCCTTCCATCTGGTGCACGTTGAGGTAATGCCGTGGTTTTTCCCTCCTGGCCTCATGCTCTTTTCTTTCCGTTCCAGGAAGACTAATGGACGGCAGCGATATTAAGCTTGCTGCGTGTACTAGCTCGTTCAACCACGAACCGAATTCTGCTAACGTGGTCCACTTTAAAGCAAGACGGTGCCGTGCCCAGTCGAGCCGCAACGTGTCCGGTAGTTTCTCTGCGAGCTCGTACAGTAGCGTAGCGTCGCACATATACTCGTGTACCCCCGCTGCGTCGATCGTCGCACACATATCTTGCACAGCTACCCCAAAATTCACTATCGTTTCCATTTTGTCTAGGCGAGGTGCTGGCATGCTCCGGATCTGTTGCATTACCTGATGAATCATGATCTCAGGCCGACCAAACAACATCCGGAGTGTATCGATGACGCTCTTCAGGTTGGCAGGATGCAGCAACCGCGATCGCACCGCATCAAGGGCCTTACCGCTGAGCGCCTTCTGCAGCCTCAGCATGTTTTCTTCATCAGTGTACCCGCACATGTCCGTCGAGCTTTCGTAGCTTGCGATGAAGATGGCCCATTCCTCGGGCCGTCCAGAAAACGGTGGTAGCTCCTTGCTTCCTCCCTGCCTCGCCAGAAGTTGGCTTTGGTTTAGAAGCATGGTGGCTCCCATCGTTTCTCGCGGCTTCGATCTATCCGAACCATCCATGAAGGTGAGGCGAGATGGTCGTGGGCCCGCGTTGAGGAATGGGGAAGTGGCAGCGGTCGCGCCAAACAATTGTCTGCTCGCCAATCCGGGAAGCACGCTCCTCACGCCTATCGATGCGCTTGTTGGCAGCCCGGCAAGCCTGCTCGGGGTCGCCATCGCTTTTTCGGCCATTTTCAACGCCTCCTGGTGGAGGTAAATACTGTTGCGGCCTTCGATCAAGCTCTTCTCAACTCCAATTTGCTCTAATTCAAGCTGGAGCATCCTTCTCTCAATCCCGATCTCGCGCCGTCGCAGATCGTTTAAAATAGTGCAATCCACCGCGGAAGTGTCTTCGCCGGTCTCACTGTGCAAAAGTGGTGTAGTGCAGTTTGTTGTGTTCTGTGTACGGTGTGGTCGTGCGGTTGAATTCGCGAGCGGGTCGGGATGGGCCTCTTCTGCCGGTGCAAGCGGCGCTTCGGACCCCGTTTCAACCGTGGCTAACGGCAAACCTCCCAACATTCCAGTCGGTGCCAGCGACTGGTCTTCCGCCATACTTCCCGCCGTGGCCAGCGGCTGGCTGAACTCTCCGCGCTCCATTTTGTATCCGTTCGAACTCTCGGTCAAAGTGCATTGACCGTAACTTTCTGCATCCACTCGAACTTGCACCCGTAACTTGCAGCTTCCACTCGCAACACTCGCGGTTTGCAATCACGCCTTTCACGTAATTTTGCTTCACCCGTGTGAAGCCCGAATCTCGTATTTTAATTTTGTAAAATGTTGGAAAAGTTTGCTTCGATTACAATTTCTTGTAACTTTATTTTACTGAAAAAACCGTGCTAAGCGGCGTTACAAAATTAAAAGTGTTTTAGTCGCTTTTCCAACAGAATCAGGACGATGGCTTTCTGTGACTCCTTTTTATCACTTCCTTCCGCTCCTTCTGTAGGACTTATTCGCGATCCTTTTAATCTAACTCCGAGCCATCACTAATCACTCTAATCAATAATTTGTCACCTGTCATTTACCTCATGATCAAGTACGTAAACAAGTTTCGCGATCACGTTTGTAAACAAAGTTTACAACCTGAATATCACCTTTGAACCTTGGTTATCTTGTTAGAATGGGCGAAATGGAAAACGAGAAATTGTGGCAGGGTTCATTCGATGTTTTGAGCCTAGGTCTGGCGGCGTAATCAATCGGACATTGTGAGTTAGTCATCGAAACGATTGACTCTATCCAAATTTAAATATGAGCTGCAACCTGAATTCTACGTAGATTAAAAATATATAATACTTGAGAATGAGACTGTAAAGAAAACTAGTAGAACATTGACTGGGTTCAACATGTTATTTTTGTAGTATAACAACTCTTCGATATAATTTGGAAAACATCTAAAGGATATTTTAGATTGTTCTACGAACAGAGATGGTTCTCAAAAGACTGTCACATCACGTTATACAAAAACATCAAATGAAGCTATCTTGATAAGGCGGGATTTGGGTTCATACTCTTAATGGTGTGTGGATATCTGCTACAACATTTCACATGGAAGGTATAGTTGAGTGGGTCGTGGTATTCAGGTTGGTTTTATAATCTCTAAGTTCAAACGGACTGCACGCTTTTTGGTTTAGATTCGAGTTTGGTGAAACAAAATTAAAAAAGATGATCTCAGATTGCTAAGAATACTTCTGATTGTAAGAATACTGGTTGGAAAAAAAACGAAAAAGTTTTTGAAAACCCTTTTCAGTCTAAACGTTACGGATAGAATACGTACATGTATACTGAAGGTGATAATAGAAGGATACAATTCCCCCAAGAACATTTCGACTCATAATTCACGCGAGGACAAATTTGATGTTGGGCCACTTGAGAAAAGGGACCCAACTCAACTTACGTTAAGATTTGGAAAATTACGAAGCCTTATTTTTATCCTTCACCAAATTTTTCGGTCATCATCTTCCAAGTTTTGGTCCCATCTTCGTTTATAGAATCCTTCATCATGTTCTGTGAGATTCTTATTTTCTTACAACGAATTTCTTGTTCGCTTCGCCACGATGACGACGCATATAACAGATAGAACGTGTTGGTAATCTGTCCACCAGAAACCTCATCAATGAGAGCAGATTTGTAAAGATTTTGAATGGCAACCAGGCGCGCACGCTTCGACGCCGTCCAGAATCAAACGAAAAACAACACAAAAAGGGACCAGTCGTCCCTTGAGCCTCGGGGATAACACATCGACCAGGCAAAACCATCGGCTTATCGGAAGCATAAATCTAGATTATGATTCTGAATGGCGCTGTTTTCATGCAACGCTCAATTCGAGGGGGTTTGGGAAAACTTTGTTGACGAAATGCAAAAAGAAAACAGACATAAAAAAATCAGGCACATAAGAAGGAAGGAAATAGTAAAAGCAGAGGAAGGAAAGAAACAAGCAACAAGAAGTAAACGCAGCCGAACGTAAGCCTGAAAACCGCTGGGTAAAATGGAATTGAACGCAAATGATTGCAAATAATACCATCAAAAAGGCGTAAAACAAGGTTGAGTCGCGATAAAACGGAGCCTTACTGCACAAAGTAATCGCTTCATCTCGGCACTTTAACGGGAACGCGTTTGATAGAGTGCGTTCGGTTTGACAGATTGTTGTCATGTGCTGTATGATTATTTCTCAATGTGACAGATCAGTATGATCAGCTTTGTTAGTGGATAAAACCACGGAAGCACATGTATGAAATTTCTCACTAGACTGAGAAGCTTGTTGTTTGAGTGAATATCAATTGGAGCACAACATAATCCGCTTTTGAAATGTTCAACGACAAATTAGCAAACAGTAGTAGTACCAGTAGTTTCAGAGCAGCTTTTATTGCCATCGTAGGTTCAGCCAAGCAGTGCCTTTGTTTGTACTCTTCAGTTAAACATCAAAGCGCTAGTTAGTCATTTGTTAAATAAAACGATCAGTGCTGTAATTATTATCGTTCAGCGGAGCTCCAATGGGTTGGTTTAAATCGAATGAAATTAATTATTTAGGCCTATGGTGTGTCGCACATTAAAACAGTGCGTAATTAAAGATCAAATGTAAACAACGTCCTCGTCTTATGCAACAACTCCTCGACGAAACATATCTATGTTCCTACGAGCGCACTACACTACACGTAGCACCTAGCCCTGCTCGGCAACAAGGGAAATCTAGGAAATCCCATGGTAGGGATAGTGCTGTCGAAAGTTTTAATGGAATCATGTGAACCGAGAAGAAGGTTTCGTATCGCTCGCAGGCAATCATGACGAAAGTTTCGATCCGTTTGCCGACTGAAGGATGGTTTTATCGTCCTTATTAGCCAGCGTTGGTAGCGCAACGGAGGTGAAAATGGGTGCAAAACTTTCTTCCCGAAGTATAATGTTGATAAAGGTGTGTCACAATTGTAGAAACATTGTAAGACGCTTTGCATGTTAACTCTTCTGACGTGGGTTTTAAAAACGGGTTTCTTTCAGCTTCGGAAGGCAAAGAGTTTTTGATACGAACAGAAGATTTGATACGAAATGGGTCGGATGGGTAAGTAATTGGAAAGTTTAAAGATTCTTAGAACTTAAATGGAGGCGCGTGGTGTTTTACTTTATTGCGAGCCGTTTTCGTTATATTTATGAAATTAGTTAGAAGCTCTGCTTTGGGTGACCTCGTTTGTGACGCTTCCAACAGCAAATTATCACCAAGCCAGTCAAGTGCAATTGCCAGTTCATATAACCAACAGAAAACAATGCAACGCCCTCTGCCAACAGAGGGACAATTAAATAATATCAACGTGGGAACCGGTTCATCATAAAATGCGTTTCACAGTACCTTGGCATGATCGAGAGTCGATGGTTGATTTACATTTCGGACATATATTCCCTGCGTTGAGACTGGCGTGCGTGTGTGGTAGTAAAATGTAATTTGTTGATTATTACCGCTCATCCTGGGCTCCATTTCCTAGACACCTTCTCCACCCATAAGAACGACTGTCAACTATTTGCATACGTATGCCAAACACGCTCCTTTACCAAGCAAGTTGGTGAGAGTTGAAATGCAGAACTTGCCAAACGATTTGTCCATTCAGTTTAATGCAGTTTTCATGAGCATCAAATGCATTTAGTAGTAGCAGCAATTGACGCTAATTACTTCATCAAAAACAAGTAGTATTGGTAGATGTCCCTCGATTTTAAGTAGGTGATTTCGGCTGGAGTTGGCCAGCATCCGGTTTCCGAGGAGACGCGAGGTCGTTTTGTGATTGCTCTGCTGGAACCGAGTCAGCCGGAAGTCAGCAGTCATCGGTCGGGAGTGTGGAAAACGGTTGAAAATCACTCATTTTCGCAAACCCTCCCTAGCCTTTGTTTGTTTGTATATGTGTGTATATGTGCGCCCCCCACCCGACCATTTAACGTCCATTTAACGTCACCTTGATCGGCTACGTGTATGCATCTCACAATGCTTAAAATTAGGTTAAAGACCTTGGACCTTTGGAAATATATCGAGAGTTAGAAATCCGCACTATCGAAAATTAAATATAATTCAATTGGAATATTTAATCAAAAAACTAATTGCCGCTGCCACACAGACCGCGTTCCGCAGCGCGTTGTCAAATTTGACAACGCAGAAACTACTCGATTTGCTTGATCCTAGCGCGTTTTGCGTAGCCGCGAAGCCTCTCGCTCTATCTCAAAGATGTCCCGTTCTACCGAAAGCTCTGATTTGTCTTTTCAAAACAATTCAAATATTCAACGTTAACTATAACGGACAACTAAACGAGTGTTCTAATATTCTCGTTTCAATGATAGGGAAACTGTATTAGGTCGTTATAAATTTACACTTATATATGCGACGTTATGTTTTCCATTCTATGAAGACATTCTACAACGTTTACTGATAATGGTTTTATTATATTGATAAGATGTGAACGAAAGGAAGGGATGGAGACGTTGTAGTCAAACAAGTGGCTAGAACTATTGAAGGAATACATGGCGCAGACAAAATGGATCATTCTGGGAGAAATGTGTACGGCTGGTGGGAATAAGGAAAGGTGACCTTTCCAGAAGGATATAGGAAGGGACATAGAGAGGAATATGGGACAGGAGTTCCGGAGCGTCAGTGGAGTGCAGGAGAAGTTGGGCGATGAAAGTAGCTTGAGTGTTCCGGTGGCGAGTCTGAATCGAGGATAGCCCCAACAATTGACACCGCGACTCGTAAGGCGGGAGGGAGGAGGCATTGCTGCCGAGAAGACGGCTCACCGCCAGACGCGTGAAGCGTCTCTGCACCCCTTCTAACCGTCCCACGGCAATGACACCTGTTAGGGTCCATACCACGGAAGCATACGCGAGCATCGGTCTGACCCAACAACAGTAAAGCGCCAGCAAGCAGCGCGGGTCCCGCACCTCCGACGCTAGGCGAGATATAAGCCTGTCCGCAGAAGGACAAGGTGACATCCAGCCACACCCCAAGGTCCTTGATAGCCGACACCCGCGACAAAGCTACCCTACCAATATAGTAGTCGTGGGTCACCCCAGCGGCTCGACTGAAGGATATAACACAACAATTAAATGTGCAAAGCGGTTGAGGGATTCTTGAAGGAGTATGAAGTCGTAAGGAGAGGATATGGGAAGGAATAATTTTACATCGTCAGCATACAGCAAGTGCCCGTTATTAGGCACCACACCAAACATCCTCGCTGATCTCCATCAGGTTGTAAGTGTGGATGTCACGGGGGGTATGAGCAAGGCCCGTAGGGCCAGGGGCCACCGACTGAGCCTGGCCAACAAAAACGCTTGGACAGTGCATGGTGAAAAGTTTACAGAAGCCTTGAGGAGAGAAAGCGGTCTCTGCGGTGAGAGACATGGAATGGGAAAGGCGGGAGGAACCGCGCTGGGTGCCGGATGTTAAAGTACCCCCAAACAAGAAAACACATCGAGGGAGTTAAATAGTTTCTAGAAGTATTCCTTCCATCGTTTTCACCATTGTCAACACGGGAAAGTAAAATCGAAATAAGAAACATTTATTATCCACATGGAATTTTGGAATAATAAACAACTACAAATATCGCGAATAATGAAAACCATCTTAACACGAACAATAAACAATAACATGGTATCGTTTATTGAATAATTAACTTCATATCAATAATTGTAACGTCCCTTTTTTTGAAATTGAAGGCATTTCTGGCGTTCAAAAAAAGTGCTCGATCCAAATTTTTTGACAACGCGCTGCGTTGTCATTCCCATACAAAACGAAAAACCCACCATTTCTGGGTTGAATACTTGACGCGGTTTAAAAAGCTCTGGAGCGGTAGAGCTTGAGATGCTGCGGCAACCGCGGTGTGTGTGGCGTGCCCGAATAATTTAAATTTAACAGTGTACCCTCTTGTTAATTGTAATGAATTGTTTTAAGAATCGTTTATCTTTTTAGTGACTTTTCATCTAAATATCTTTTATAGAATTCATTGCACGTAGTTGGCCTTTAAAACTTTCATGCAATCAAATGTCACAAACGTGTTATTTCTAAATACTATGATACTTGAAACAAAAGCTAGCATCATTTCAGATTAAACGACTAAGCACATAAGAATTCTGACAATTTCATACTCTGGGTATCGTTGAAATTGTAATTTGTTATGCATGAAACAATCAAACATATAATTGACTGTTGTGTACAACATAACATTTGAAATAGTCTTACATTTTTAAAAATAATCTAACAGTTCCTCGTATTCCCCATTTCACTTTCACTAATAATCCTTGAATTGTGCAAATAAACATAAATTCAAATAACATTCTTCAAAAATTTTTGATGAAGGGTTGATCAAAAGCTGGGTGCAAATCGAACCGTACAGTTCTTATAGTTACGCACAAATTAAGGCGTAAGCATATTATAAGATCAAACGTACAACTATCTCCAAGTAAAAGCCTGTGCTTCATTCATGAATAGAGTCGGGATGCTACGTACACAAAGGTCAGGTACTCCGATTCCGCCTGAGCACTGTGGCTATACTTTCCGTTCCGGTTCAGTGAAGAGCGGAAAAGAGTTCAACCAAGTGCTCGGTACTTAGGAGATTAATGAGGACAAATTACTTTGAAGTGCAACGATACGTGCAGGGTTAGAAAAGGGATCGGTATCGGTTCACGGATGGAAGCAGTTTGTGGACGTAATATCAACGAACTCGACATGCGCAGTCTATAAGAGTGATTGAACTTGTGGTGTAATATAAAAATAAAAATAAAAAGATCTCACACCGGAAGCCTTAGGTACGTCGTTAGCTGTAAGTGGTTAGCACATAAACGCAGACAACACATCCCAACGGAAATGTATAGAACCCAAGTAACATTTCCAAGACCTTATAAACTTTAACAAGTTTTATCAATGTTTTAACATGGGTGTACCAAGTCCAATTGGTTTTATAGAAGTTTCTCAGCAGGCAAAATAGTTTTAATAATTTTGACATCCTTAAAACCTTTTGAGGATAGCTATAAAACCGCTCATTAAGTCTAAAATCTAAGTAGACTTGAAGAGTCTGTAAATACGCTGTTAAGTCATGAACAACATAGTTAGAACCATGATAAAACTTAAAATGTTACTTGGGAAATAATGTATCCAGCAAGTGACAGCATCGTCATCAGCCGAGTAGTTTCTGTAAACATCATTGTTCCGAAGGAATGCGGGACTTTTCAGGCAACTCTAGAGCTGTTCGCGAACGTTGCAGACCGTTTGCATGCTTTTGCCGTTTGCTTTTCCTCATATTGCATGTTTGAATAGTTCTTGGTCAGAAGTTCTATTTCTAGTCCAATGTAACCGTCAATAAAGGTGGACAGGGAAAGTGATTATCAGGACCAATTTAGGAAGCGTGGACGTTTCAGTAATTGAAATCTTTGTTTTGCAAAATGCAGCAAAATTGTGCTAAGTATCGATTTTTCTGGTCAATGGTTTTTGTGCTGCCAAATTGAAAGCGCAGTACGGTGTGAAGTGAAGGATATTTTAACTCCTAAATTGTGTTTGTAACAACCCTGACTAAAGGGCCACTGGCAGATTTATAGACTAGTAAAAACGTCCCGCTGGAAAACATCTACTTTTGTTGGTTCAATCAACAAAATTTAAATGAGGCAAGCAGCGTTGAACATGACCAAAGCCCATATCGAAAAGGCATAGCCTAGCCAATCATTCAATGCCAAAGAACACCTTCGCCCAATCTGATCCCATACAGATATAAGAAAAACAAATTGTCACACTGTACCATTCCCAGCATTCTTCGACTCTCGAACGATACAAACCACGGTCGTTATACGAAGCACCCTGATGTTGATGAAAGATGCCTCGTTCGACGATACATGGCCGTGCCAATGAATGCCTTGCACATCAGATGGCAGCATTTCCATCCATTTGCGGTTCGTTACGGCCTCTGGACAGTTCGGTACACATGTTGCGATGTGCGCCGGAATTCGTTATCTGGTTAGTTAGAACAACACCAAAAAACTCCCATCACTGTTGACATATGTATGTTGGCATGAATGTACTGTTCATAGAAGCGTCAAATGACAGGAGAAATGTCAAACCGCGATGGTGACAAGGATGCACCTCTATATGTATGAACTTTGACCATCTGAATAAAAGCACGGCGAACGCTCGGCTCAGTGTCAGTCGTTTGTGTATCAGCCATAAAGGATAACACGCTGGTGTATTTCGTTCAAAGTTCAACAGGTTATGGGCCCAGGTGAAATGGCGGATACGCAACGGTTTATGGTGCCTAAGTTGACCAATCAAAACTACCAAACGTGGAAGTTTAAAATGCAAATGCTCCTCGAGCGTGATGAGCTTTGGTGCACAATTGGCGAAGCAAAGCCGGAACCAGAGACACCGGTATGGAAGCAGAAAGATTCGAGAGCACGTGCAACGATTGGGCTGTGTGTCGACGATAGCCAAGTTGGGCTAGTGCGTGACGCAACGTCTGCAAAAGACGCGTGGGATGCCATAAAAGGGTACCATGAAGCGGGATCAGAAGTGTACCTGCTAAAGCGGCTGACGCGCTTAGAATTAGCAGAAGGCGGGGACATAGAGAATCATTTACAAACGTTCTCTAACTTGGTCCAACAAATCGCAGATTTAGGAGAGCCAATACCCAGAAAATGGCAAATAGCGATGTTGCTATGTTCGTTACCGGAATCATACGATCCGTTAACTACCGCATTGGAACAGATTTCCACCAATAATTTAACCCTAGAGTTGGTGAAGAGCAAACTTCTAGCCGAAGGAGAAAAACGACGTGAACGTTCGGGAATAAGTTCGGCAGAAGGCAAAGTGTTTCAAGTGACGACGAAGAACAAAGTGAACAGGAACAAACCAAGTGTAGTGTGCTTTCATTGTGGCAAAGCCGGCCACATGAAAAGAAACTGTCGTTTGCTTAACAGAACAATGCAGGAAGCAAAACACAATTCCGCGAAAGTGACGGTGAGTGACGAAGGACCGGTGGCTTGGACTGCAAGCAAAGGCCTACCAGGAAACTGGTATATAGACAGTGGTGCGTCGCGGCATATGACGAATGATCCAACGTTCTTTGAAATTAAAGTGAATTGTGCGGAAAGTAGTGTCACACTGGCCGATGGAAGCAAGGCGAAAATTGAAGGTGTTGGATCAGGAACCCTAGTATGCGTGACAAAAGATGGCGAACAATTGGCCATAAAAGTTAGCGATGTACTTTATGTGCCCACACTGGAAAGTGGCTTAATATCGGTGAGCTGCCTAGTGAAGAAGGGCATGCGAGTAATTTTCGAAGAAAATCGTTGTCTTATCGAACAAGGAAGGCGAGTTATAGCTGTGGCAACAAAACTCGGAAGTCTTTATCACCTGTGTATCATCGGCGAAAATGCGTTGGTGAGTAGAACATCACCAAATCATTGTCTACATTTATGGCATAGACGGCTTGGTCATCGAGACCCACAAGTAATAAAGACATTATTCGGCGATAAGGCGAAGTTGGAAGAACTGAACATGACAAATGTCTGCACGAGTTGTATAGAAGGGAAGATGGCCCGATCCCCATTCAGAAGAACAAACAAAAGAAGTGAAAACAAGTTGGACATTGTTCACACGGACGTGTGTGGTCCGTTTCCTCACACACCGAGTGGTCACCGTTACTTCATCACATTTATAGATGATCATTCGAGAATGGCGTTCGTTTACCTTATGCGGCAGAAGTCAGATGCTAGTGAAATTATTCAGAATTTCGTGGCCTTCTGCAAGACACAATTCGGGAAAACACCCAAGGCCATACGATCAGACAATGGTGGTGAGTACACCGGAAAGGTGCTGCAAAAGTTCTTCAAAGAGCAAGGTATTATGAGTCAACTAACAGTGCCATACTCGCCTCAGCAAAATGGCGTCGCTGAGAGGAAAAACAGATCACTTCAAGAAATGGCATTGTGTATGTTACAAGATGCACGTTTAGAAAGCAAATATTGGGGAGAAGCAGTACTTACTGCAGCATATACCCAGAATCGACTACCATCGAAAATAATCGGAATGTCACCTTTTGAAAAATGGTTCGGTAGAAAGCCATCCTACAACCATTTCAAAGTGTTTGGATGCGAAGCATGGGTTCAAATACCTAAAGAAAAGCGTGGAAAAATGGAACCCAAGGCAAAGCAACTAAGATTCGTCGGATATTCCATCCAAGAAAAGGCATACAGGCTTGTAGATACTAGCACTGACCGCATTGTGATTAGTCGTGACGTCGTATTCAACGAAGCATCGTGCGAGCAAGGTGATAGTGTTCCTGTTGATGAAATTATACTCGACGTTGATCCTGATCGATACAAACATGATGATGTCGATGAAGAAAGCAACCCGATCAACGTGCAGGAGGAGAATTTTGATACAGCGGAAGAAAACGAGCATTACTCATCGGGCTCAGAAGACCTAGACCAGCCGGTTGCCGATCCATTAACACAGCGATCGACAAGAGGTAAACCACCAGCTAAATTTACCGACTATTTTTTAGGTTTGGTAAGAACGAGTGTGGATGAGCCAGCGTCGTACAACGAAGCCATAACATCCGTGGAAAAGGACAGGTGGATGGAGGCTATCGAAGATGAGTTCCGATCCCTGGAAGCCAACAACACGTGGGAGCTAACGTATCCACCCGAGAACAGCAACATTATCGGATGTAAATGGGTTTTTTAAGAAAAAGTTGGACGCGAATGGAAATGTTGATCGATTTAAGGCAAGACTTGTAGCGCAAGGTTTCGGGCAAAGGAAAGGATTTGATTACGAAGAAGTTACTGCACCTGTAGCAAATCAGTGCACATTAAGACTCTTGTTGACAATAGCAGGACAGCAAGCGGTTTGGTTGCGTAGGCTATTGGAGGAAATGGATGTAAAACAAAGAGAAGCAACCATTATTAACGAAGATAATCGTGCGTGCATTGAATTTACTTTGTCAGGTCATGAAAAGAGAAAGTCAAAGCACATAGATATGAAATATCATTATACTAGAGATCTTTGTAACACGAAAGTTATCGAATTAAAGTATTGTGCTTCTGAAGCAATGCTAGCCGACATATTAACCAAACCACTAGGGGCACAAAAGATTAAAGAACTCTCGATAGGACTCGGTATTAGCAAGTTAGTAACGGAATGAACATTAGATTCATGAGGAGGAGTGTTGACATATGTATGTTGGCATGAATGTACTGTTCATAGAAGCGTCAAATGACAGGAGAAATGTCAAACCGCGATGGTGACAAGGATGCACCTCTATATGTATGAACTTTGACCATCTGAATAAAAGCACGGCGAACGCTCGGCTCAGTGTCAGTCGTTTGTGTATCAGCCATAAAGGATAACACGCTGGTGTATTTCGTTCAAAGTTCAACAATCACAACATGAGTTGTTTGCTTTGAAGTGTTGACCATGTTGAACGGTTGAAAAGAACAAATGCATATGATTGAAACATAAGTCGACTAACAACATTGACAAAAAGTTACAACCACTGTGTATGTATCCACTGATTTGTCCAAATAAAATCTTTTCCATGTCGGAAAGCAAAAGGCATTGGTCGCAAAAACCTTTGACCTCCAAGCATTGGAGACTTTTCATATTCATTCCGTGGCAAAGCCATGTCGCGTGAAGCCGAAAAACTGCAATGTCGAAAGCACTTATCTGCAATAAACGGTTGAATTGTGCCAGGCAATGGCGTAGTGTTGCTTGTTGCTCGAATTGCGAGCAAAACGGAGCTTTCATTCGTCCTTTGAAGCGGTCATTTGTTTGGCTCCACTCTGTTATCCTGTGCATAGGCGCAGGCATGCTACATTCATGCATTTGTTTGCACACATTTTTTTTATATTTTTCGTTTTTTGATATACGTTTCTTCCGGTTCCTTTCTTCTGTGTATCCTTTGTGTTGTTTCCTTCGTGTCGATGTGGGCTTCGTTTTGCGCAAATCGCTGGTGCACAAAATGGCCACAGACAATAGTAGAACTTCATCTTAGCATAACGCACTCGGATCTGTGCAATTTTTACTGCAGAATGTTCCTGTGATTGATTGAACTTTTCAGGAATTTTTAAAATGAATTAGAACGATATATACGAGAACAAATATATCTACGTTGACATAAGGAAAATTACAATAATTTGATTTCATTGCATGTGCATTGAATTATGTTTTACTGAGGCCTAAAATAGACGCGGCGCTTCCGACGCTTCCGTGGCCAGGTCGAGCCGTATAACCCTTATACTTAATTTATTTTAAGCGTTTTTGAGCGTTTTTGACGCGTTTTTGGTCACAGCGTCGACAGGTCTGACAGCCCTCGAAACCAACACGCATTCACATACGCAAATGCATTGAAAACGCTCTTTTACCGAAACGTGCATCTGACCGAAAGCACTACACACACGAAATTACCGAGAATAATCACTTTCAAATTCATCTTTAACATTAATTGTTGTTGACAACATTAATGTTGAACACTTTAGGAAAATATTTTGTTTTCCAACTCGTTTCCGCCATTCACTAGTACGGACTTCCGAATTTCATTTCCCGCACAGCTTCCAAAGAAGTTGCCCTGCATTCCGTAAATAGTACGCTGGAAGAACTTAATTATGAACAGCGCGAGCATTTTCAGTCATGAGCAACTTCGTGGGTGTAACGTTCGGAAGTAATAGCACCACGAATAATCCCAATTGCATTTCCAGTTCATGCTATCCGGTTCCTTCTTTTAACCAGTCAGTCAGTGACGGAAAGTAGTAGTATCTATTAAACGGCATTGCTGTGGTGAATACTATGAAGCTGTTTCGCATCGGAATTCCACTTCTAAGTGAAATTCTTTGTTGGTTGGATTTCCTCCATCTTTCGAGGAGGTGAAATATGGAACGCCCGTTCAGCAACTTTCGTTCAGCAACAAACGGAATTGGAATATTCATACTGCTATTCGGCCTTATATGGGGGTGCCCATGGCGCAGCGGTAGCGCGAGGAAACACCACACCACAGGTGTGGGATCGAATCTCGAGTCTGGCACCCTCCGGTATTACGAACTTCTGACCACCGATCTATAATATACCGTCTTTTGGTCACACAAACTCTCTTCGGAGAGAGGCCTAGTCCCACTAGGGGATGTCGTGCCACAAAAAAGAAAAAAAATCGGCCTTATATGACGTGTCGCACGGTAAAAGTAACCCTTTTTGACAGGAGCCGAGTAACACCATCTGGCCGGAAGCAGACGTTTGATAGAAAACCCGTCAAGCAAAGAGACATGCCGGTCGTGCATAGCTGAAACAAATGTTACTTGGTTTGGTGAATCTCATTTGGGACTAGAATTATTCGCCAAAGAAGTAAAATTCCTATCACACGACACCAATATTATTATTATCCTTATACTTAATTTATCTTATGCGTAACTTAGCGTTTTTTACGTTTGACGCTCTTTTTCGACCATGCGTTTTTCGACCGTCGCGCTCGGAACAGCTAAAACCAATCATGCAATGGAAACACTCTTTCTCTGCATCGTTTGCAGCAAAACAACAAGAACAAAATTACTGCAACATAATAAAAACCTCTGTGCCTTGAATGATAACTTTTTCATCTTCACTTAAGCACAAATTTTTAATGTATTTTAAGGAAAAAATTTTTGTAAACAAAACCTCCACACGCACGAATGCACAACTTGGAACTGCATTGACAGCTTGCTTTGATTTCATTTGTAAAGGTAGGTTAATGTAGGCCAGTTTCATGCAAATGTTTTTTTTAAGGCCTGACTGACAAGGCCAAGGTATGTACATCGTTGCAAGGCAACCTAATTTTTAATTCAACATGTTTTGTTATCAAAAAAGATAATGAATGCTTTTATTGCACCTTTAGTGTTGAAAAAAACTGGTTGCTCTATTTTTGCTCATTGATCATATGGTGATCCTTTTATCATCGAAAAATAATAGATCCGTCAGCTGTTTCAACCTTGGTTATTTGATAATGCCCTAAGGTATATATAGTGTTTCATGGTAACTTTATTATAAAATCAATCAAATCAACTTTATTCTAAAAATGTCAGGATTTTTAGTGTTGCAAACTATAAATTGTAGAAGCATGGTTTTCATATTATAATTTGACGAACGTGCAATTATGACCCTACGAAACAAAGGAGGTGAATACGTTGTTAGTATAGTTTGTCCAGAATGTTGTTCGTTTGGTAATGTGTTAAAAACACGCGCAAAAAAATGATTACCGATAGTTTCCATGCCTTTTGATTAAAAGAAGGCCGTCAATTCTATGCTATGGTCTGCCATATGCTATAACATGTATTTTGAATTGCAAAAAATAATGAAAAGACTGCAGCTGCAGTTTGGGTTTTTATATTGATAACTACCCAAAAAAATTTATGCATGTGCGAATAAAGAAGCTAATTTAAGAAACTATTGAATAAAATATTTTTAAACGCCAAGAATTAGTTTCACTTTTGAATAAGAAAAAGCATCATAGCAAGAAGAGTTGTGTGCGATGTAATCAAATAAAATTTATGAAACTTCTACTAACGAAGCTTTTTAACATTTACAAACATTTTCCAAGTCTCTACTTCAACCAGATTTCCCATGCTTGACCAGCTATCCACCTTACCTTTAACACCTACATGATCCAAAAAGGATCTTAACGGTTACACAGTCCATTACATGCTATACATATTTTAATGGTATCAGTAGGCAATCATGGCAAGGGATTATCTGTAACGTTGCTTTCGATTTTAAGGCAAACCTCCCGTTCTACCAAATTCTACTAAAAGGAACAACTGAAACTGCACACACCGTGAAGAAACATTGTTTTTGAGATCAAGCAGTGCCAATTTGTTTTATGAAACTATTTCTATTGGTTTCATATTAGTTGGCTTGTACACTTGTAACAAAAGTGCTTAAAGTGATAAAGTAGTGCAACTTCAATGTGAATTCCAAACAATGTAAACATGAAAATAAACCAAACATTTATCACCATTGAATGTGCGTCACAGCCGGGGCCGAATGCGTGGTTAATTCTTTGTGCACTTTACACGACCTTACAGTTAATTTAGTGGCACATAATGACCATAAATTACCAGGAACGTTTTCTATTGTGCCACGCTAACACAAGTTGGCGCAATGATCAAATCACAGGTGCAATTTTGGTACCCTGTGACGTTAAGCGCGTCTCCCGGAGCTGGTCAAAGCTCGTAGGGCAGCGGTTGAACCCGGGGCAGTTTATGTCTGCCGGTGACACCACGGGGTATCATCACGCTGCGGCTAGTTTGCGCAAAACCCAACCCCGTACCATACTCATGCTAATGTGTCCTGTGATAGTTACGCCGGACGTTTGTTTGTCAATTTATCAATTATGCCAAAGATAAACAACAACCAGCGCTCAAACAAAGCCCCAATACCAGCGAATACCCAGCAAAACGGTGGACATTTTGTTCAGTGTCTAGATGCAGTATGCGTGTGTCCCTAGCGAGAACTTTTCATACAACGTGGGCGTATGGATTGCGCGCGGTGGAGATGCACACGTGCATCATTTTTGAATGCATAATTTAATGAGGCTTCTGTTGCGAGTTCACCCATAAAAAAAAATATGTCATCTATAGCCGGTTCCGGGTGGATCAAGATAGGGAAACCATTTTGTGGAATGCTTTTTGCAATCCTCGTTTTAATTATCGTTTTCCCATGGGATGACAGTTTCTAACCGTGGCACAAAAGGAAGGGGGGAAACATCCAACAACTCCCATATCTGGCCAAACGGTACTCTAATTGATGAATTGAAAGCAAACATGGGACAGTGAATTTGTTTACCAGTTGGTTCTAATGTTGCTCGAAAAATTGATGCATTTCAAATAGTGCTGGAACAAAGCAAGCCAGTTTTGCAGTTACGTAGGAAATACGTTGCGGCTATTCACCGGTGGGATGTTCACAGTTTATTTTTCGTAGCAAAGCCATCAAATTGTTGTTTTTCAATGAATAATGGTTTCACGGTTTTTACTGACAGTGACTCTTTTTTACTACGTTAAAGTTGAGCTTCCGGTGAGAACTTTTTTAATGACCAGATCTTAATTCACTTTACCCAATCATCAGCAATTAACGTAATTTCATGGTTTGCTTATCGACGTCCGTGATCGTCATCCTCGATTGTTAGGGAACAATCGAAGGCTGTTTTACGACAACGTGATTGTGTTCTCTCTTTTCGATGTGTTTGAGTTGTCCATGAAGATGGCGTGGTACATTTTGTGGTCAGGTCGATCTGGCCCTGGGGAAGAAAAGGCCCGAACGGACCAACGGGACCATGAAAAGGGAAAGTTTCGGTTCAACAACCAGTCGCATGAATAAAGTTCGGCGGTGCTGTGGCATTAAACAACCTCAATCTTTTTGCCCGAGGTTGTTTAGAATTACCCGGCCAACCCCTTTAGAAATGTTCTTCGTTTTTTGTTTCACTTACATTTTCTAATCCAGTGCACTTTCGAAGGAATCCGATTTGTAGCATTTGTTGGCTTAAAAGTTTTGACGAGGTGGAAAAAATATGCAAACATGCTAGACGTGTAGCATAAATAAAACCCCAAGACGTGGGTTCGTTGTTTCTTGAGGTGACGCCTTTTCTCTGCCTTTTCTCCAAACCCCACGCTTCAAGCTACTTTGTAACATTATCGCAGCCATTTGTTTGCAAACCGGTAGCCCCCGTTGCATGAGTGGTGGTGATGGTTGCCTTTGAACTTTGAACATTTCTTTTCTTTTTTACAAAATTCACGTTTTTTTCTATTTCCAGAAGCGCTACGATCGAAAATTCATATTTCATGGACTTTCCACGTATTGTGTCGGTTCTTTTTCGGCTGTAGCGCACATAAAAAAGATTAACATGAACCAATATTTATAGCCAATCATTTTTCCCCTTTTTCCCTGCCAGTGTGGAAAGCGAACACTCACGCACATCGAACAGAGAAACCAACGATTTGGGGTGGGCAGTAGACCCCCCGGACAACATCCGGGGTTTGGTCGTGGGCGAGATCGTTTCGTTTTTACTCGCGCGAATTACCATCATTACCGGAGAACACAGATGAATTGAGAATTTTGTGGGTAAATTATGACAATTTTTTGCGCAACAGACGTTCCGGGCGTTTTTTTATCGCCGTCGATACTGCTAAGATGGGGCGTTTTAAATTAAAACGGTCGTATTGTTTTGCAAGGGTTGATCAATGCAGTGATCTTATCCTTTTAAGGCTCGGCTGAGGCTGAATTGAATTACCATAGATGAAAAAATAACAAAAGAATCTTAATTATATGATAAAGAGCAAACTTTGTGGGCAAACTGCGAAAGCGTTGGTGGTATTTTTTTCGATTTTCGTTTTAAGTCTCAAACCATTTTCAGCCTTCTTCGGCTGACAAAAAACGCCGTGTTAAGTTAAGGATAGCTTGGAACTCATTTCCTTAATCCACACGCAGTGTCAATAAAACGCTTGAACAGCTTCAAAAAATCGATTCAAAAGCTAACGATTTAGATTCGGAACTATCCGTCATAATGTAACCGAACTGGCAACGAAATCCCACGCTGGGAACTGTGAGAATAGGTGGAAAAAAGACTACAAGCGAGCCTAAAATGTTTATGAAGCATGTGTAAAGAGCTTAGCTGCTGTTGACAAATCGAGAACGGACCCAGGCAGGGCTGATAATCCTGATACGATCAGTCTCCAGGTAGCATAACTATAGACGGCCTCGAAGGCACTTGTGGTGAAGAAAAAACACCGTGAGGAGGTATTAACATGCTGCCAGAACCGGTGGAAGGGGAAATGGATCTAACTGGCCCGGTAATCGGTCATGTTCGGCCGATGTTTTTTGCCCGGGAAAATCGGATTTCCGAAGGGCTATCCAGTACATGATGGTGAAGTGTGAGATTCCTGGCAGGGCTTGTTGATACTCGTCAGTCGCAAATGTCTTGAAAGTGTATAATGGACGAAGAATTTTATTCCCCCTTGCCTACTCTCGCCTCAGTGTATGGGAGGTAGTTAAAAAAAGTTTTATGTTTCGTAAGGTACCATTACTCCCGGAGAAGCGGTTCTTACTTTCGCCGCAATAAAGCGGCAGTCTTTTCTGCTCGAGCGGCATTCATCCGATCACCCGATGATCCTGAAATTAAAAACCATAAAATGTCATCATACTTCCAAGGTTCGGAAGAAAACTTTCACAGTCAAAAGCAGCCCGTTACAACGATTTCATCTCTTCTCGTTATCGGGGATGCAGTGCTTCATACTGACCATACTTGTGACCTACGTGGTCCGGAGATTTTGAGAAGTGAAAATACTCAACATTTCCGGGTCAACGAGAGGCTCTGAGCCTTCATTCCAGGCCCAATTTGAACTGTTTCCCTGTCAAAGAAGGAGTTCACTGCCAGCATAGAGCCACTTTAATTCGCACCAACTTTTACTGTTAGCAGCAATGATTGTTCAATTAGGTTTCCGATTTTCCCACGCTTGCTACACTGAGACGCCCGAAAACCCGAAGGCGGTAGAAACTTTTAAATGAAAACTCGTTCAATAGATAAACTTTGGAGCGGGTGGCCATTTTCTTAAGAAGATCCTGCCAAGTTGCCAGCGATTCCGTAGCATTCCTTCTTCAGTTGAGGAATGTTTTGAAGGAATTAAGAAAATCATCAAACCGGGTCTATTATTTTCCATCAGTACAGCCAGCACGCGGCGACTTCCAGGGAAACTGCTTCAGAACGGTTCGGTGGAAAGTTTTGAAGACCTCGCAATCAAAAGCGTGTTAGTTCGGAAAATATCCTTCTCGGAAGACATTCAGCGTCTGCCCGGCTATGATTGCTCAAACTCGTGAACGAAAGTGGGGAAGGTTCTTCCAGTGGACGCATCTGGCACATTATCGATTGGCTCGGAAGCTCCGCGGAGGCGGCACGTAAAATGCGATCGATAATCGTACACGAGGTGAATGGCATCTATGGTATTTCTTGCGTCTTTGGCACGTGAGGTAAACCGATAGGTTGTTTATTGAATTTGTGTGATACATTTTCATCCTTTTCGTTTCATTATTTCGATGAAAAATGCATCGATCGTCTGTAAGGTGTGCGTTTATACGAGCGAGCTGGTTTTTCACTTATTTTTTTGAAGATATTAACAATTTTGCGTTCTCTAAGATATGAAAACCTCGAGGAGCAAATTATTATAACAAAAATTGAACCATTTCTCTTATTTTCGTGCATCCTTCAACTCATGTAAGAGGCAAACAATTTATATAGCAAAAAAAAAACTAATGCAACTCCTTGTGAAGAAGGGACACAAAACCAACGACTTCGGCAAAAACAAACGAACAAAACCACTCAGGAAGAGGTGAATAACGTAAGTCATTTGTGCATTGTGGAAATAATAATAACTAGCAGTTTTGCGTTGGCCTGGATGACTTTGTTTTTCTCTCCATTAGACTCCGTTGCTTAAGGCAACAATAACACCACAAGAAAACCGAAATGTAGCAACTAACCAGCATTTTTTTTTAATATAGGGTTCAGTTTTATTCCGTTTCTTTTGTCTTCTCCTATCCTAGTATCACAGCCAGCAATTGTACTAGCCTTTTAGAATGACAGTTCACGAGCAATGTGCCGAATTTGCACAGTTTTTGCAATCGCTACTGATACACTTTGGTGTTGTTGTTCTTTTGGTGTCTCAGATCCGGGAAGAACCGACACCATTCAGCACGTTTCAGATGGGCGGAATTTTCCGAAGCAAACCGTATTGATGAATGTAGAAACAAGCACCGAACATCTTGCTGAAGATTCTACACGCTTCCAACACGGTGTGGATCACTGAAGCAGAAGAGAACGCAAACTGCAAAACCCAAACAACCGAAACAAGCACCAGGCAACGAAGCTTTGAAACAATCCGTCTGCATCGTAAGCCAAGCCTCTCGAATCTCGAAAGTGTTCTCGAATGCACATGCCACTGCAGCAGTGGTTTCAGATGGGCTCTGGTATAGTTTCTCAGATGACATTTGCTTATACATTAGGTTGATCTACCTGTTTCCAGCTTCTCTTTTGTTTTTGTTTAGGTTTTCCAGATGCCAGTGAAGAAATCTGTCGTTTTACTTGTGGCAGTTTGTCTAGTAGCTATCGGCAGGAGGTATGTTTCGAAATACTTTCATTGTTTGACGAGTCGATAGGAGAGCCTTCCTCTTGATCGCAGGGTATCAATGGAGCAATGTTGCAGATGCAAGAGAATTAGTTTTGCTATACTTCACACCAAATTCGGAACATTCCAATTACTCGGTTTCGGTTTATTAGATTTCGATGGTTTTATTAGGATTTCAAATATTTTTTGAATTTGAATTGGTTGGAAGTAATAATTTTTCTGGTGCATTTGTGTGTGTATTTGCTTGTAAAATTATTAAAAATGCCGTACTAGTATTCTATAGAAATATGCCTATTTTATTTATATTAGTTTAAATAGCAAATTTTGGTAAAAAAGAATCAAGAACAAGAAAATACAGCCACAATGCTTTGCTCTGCATGAAACCGTTCGGAAACTCGTTAAATATGGCCACCAACTGAGAACTGGCACCGCTATCATCGGTGCCATTGTGAAAGAGCAAAATTAATCGAGTGTAAAATTGCTCAAGACAAAGCCCCCGTGGCAGCAGTTCTTTAATTAAACCGTCTCCAAGCAACCGCTCCGGAGCTTCGGAGAATATTCCAAAACAAAGCGCGAGCAAACCTCCGTCGGAATGCTATCAATGGCAAAACAATTTGTGTGCGATGTTAATTAAATTAGTACCATTGAAAATTCCCTCTGTTTCGGCAATGCGAATAACGCTGCAAAGCTGAATTTCAATCATAGAGTTGTTCACTCGGAAAACTCGGCATGCCTGCCTGTTCAAATTTTGCTGGAGCAAACGAACATAAAGCTGCAGAAAGATAAATGTATTAGAGACGACGGCTTCAGTTGGATCGAAAGTGATATTTTTTAACAATTCAAAACTTGAATTAATTTTTAAAAATTGTGCATTTTGATTGTACTTTATCAGGCTATATTTGAATGCTCGGGTATAATAGTGGTTGATTACAACAACGGTTGATAAATCAGTCATTCTGAAGAAGGATAGCAACATTAATTAGACATTGATTGAGAAAATCCACAATTCATCGTGTGGAATAGCAGTTAATTACTTAAATTTCATTTTGGTAAGGGTTTCAAACATTCTACCATTTTTAAATACTTTTCTTACGTTTCTGACAGCTGCGTTCCGCAGCGTATTAATCATGTTAAAAATGATTAACCACCAACATTGAACCCCACAACCGTATACTTTGCCCAATATGATGTTTTCGCTAGTCAAGTGTTTGCGATGCGCATTCTGACAAAGTAAATTGATGACGCCACATGCTCCAACTTGAATCGAATCGCTAGATTTCGAATTGCTGATTAAATGTGGTTTGCCATGTGGTTTGGTGCGCATCTGTTTCTTGGGAAACTGTTGCGAAAAATGTAGCGGCTTCTTAGGCCATCAATTAGATGATCGTGTAATGGGGGAAACCGAATTATTTGCCAATCGGAATCCGGAATCATTTGCCAACAAACTTTGCTCGTGCTTCAATCTAGTATCAACGGTATTATTTCTGTTTTCGATTGTAATTTCAGAACCTGTATTTAATCATAAAGAGTGAGGACACTATTCCTGACGCGATTTTCGTATTAAACTATTATTTTTTCATGTTATCAGTCACTCTGCTTCAATTCGATTTAAATATAATTACAAAAATCTACCACGCTGCAGATAAGAAGCAAAGAAACGTGGTTTGGGTGTTACGGTTTTAATGGTTTAATAAGTCTAAGATCTAAGTCTAAGGTATTTCTAATTCCAACATTCCCAACTCACGCCTTAAGTTGAACATAATTCGATTAGCCGACTACGAGAAACTGAAGTAATTTGAACGTCGAAATTAACATCACCGCTGTATTGGTATTGGAACAAGATGATGTAATTTGTTTGTAATTTTAACCATTCTTAAACCCTTGTTTTCACAACAACTTCAAGTATTTCGCAATAATCATTGAGTTGTCAGTCATCCGAAAATGAAATTTTGAACTCGCTTTATGCAGCTTTTTCTCGTAGATTTTTAAGTAAAGTCTATGTAGTACAAAATCACACACATACACACGCTTCTGTGAATATAATAGTCATTCAATTTACAACTTTATGAGCATGTATCACATGAACTACCAACTATTTCTTGAACGCACGTGTTTTCTAACAAGTCGATTCAATAGGATAAAACATCGGGCGTCTCCATTACATTTTTTACTCGTATTATGAAGTACTGGGCGCCTCCATTTCTGCATTGCTGCTCCAGAGTTTTATCCTGCTTTCCAACATTTTCTCTCCTGCCCTACTGACGGTTGTTCCTTTTCAATGAACTTCGCGAGCATTAAACCCATCCACTGTTTATGTTTATGATTCCCAACGTGCCTTCAGTACCATTGGTGATCTGCTCGAGCACAAAATGCGACCACAAAAGCATTTCTGCATTTCGTTGGCCATCATTGATAGGCTTTCCTTTCTCAGATTCTGCATTGGAAGTACTTTGCACATAATTGTACAGCCCTGGTGACAAGCGATTTAATGAAATGAATGAAAAAAATAACAACACTGCTCATTCAAAGAGTACTTATAATGTTTTATTTGTTGAACAAATTACAAACAAATGGATAAAATAGATAAAAACATTCTTATAATGATTATAAGAATGGAGAAATTATTATTTATGTTTATGTTTGTAACTACGGGTGGATATGTGAATCCAAGAAAGGTTGTCTAACTATTCAGAAATGTTCATAGTAATAAAAGTAAAAATAACATTGAGCTCAACGGCGACCGACCACTCAACCGTGCTGAGCATCGCAAACGCGATGACATGAAATAGCTCGGAAAGTTAATCTCTTCTTAGTTAAGTGTTTATATCTAGCCGCATGTGCCCATTCCAGGCTACCACCAACGTACTTCTTCAGACCCTTTCCATGGAGTTGAACGCGCATTATCAAACACAGAAAGCAAAGCCGAGCTGTATGATATTTTTCGGAGTGAACTGAGCCGCATGTTGCAATAATTGCGGTTTCCATACATATATCGTTCACCGATTTTCAGCCTTCTCGCGGTCGTTGGATTCCGTGTTGAGTGGTGTTGTGAAATGTTTATCCCGCCGGAAACCGAGAAAGAAGTGGCTCCAAGCCGTTTTCATGTCACACGCGTTATTGTAAAAAAAAGTTCATCACTTCGAGAACAAGTTAATCGTGAATAATGGTCTTCAGCTAAGTAGATGTTATCCGTTTTCATACGCTCAAGTGATTCCAAATGATGATTGATGCTGCCCTTGGCACGTTTATTTCCATAACGTTCTACCCACTCAGCGCAATCACTCCGTTCAAATCTACAGAGAAGTACACCTTTCGCTCAATCCTCGTGACGCATTAAAGTAGGATTCCTTTCACCTGGAGAACAAAAGAAACACTTGAAAAATAATGTAAAAGCCATAAATGACAGTTAATTGGGCAAAGTTCTTAGATACCGTTGATTCAGTGGAGTGTTACCACTGACGCACATAAGTCGATTCTATGCTGACGTAGATAGTCAACATTGCATCTATTTTGTTTGATTTTGTTCACGCAACGGGGCAATATGAGATGTTTGACTAATATAAATCGTGAGTAATGCAACGTGAAGTCCATAACATTTTATCTCAATGCTGCTTCCTACAACAAACTTTTCATGGAAAACTAAATAACAATGCAGAAGTAATATTGATGAATCTGGGAATAAAACTTATCAAGTATTGATTTATTTTTTATTTTTAAAATTATTGTGTATATTGCTTAAATATTCATTAACCTATGAGGCATGCAATCTATAGTAAAACAATTACATGACTTGAAATGATGTAGACAGTTTTTTACACACACATGACTTCGGATAACCACTCTTAAGCCCACTCATGAGAAGATTTAGCTCAGAAAATATAATCAAAAAATTGTTCAGGAAAACCACCCACTGACAAACATACACACTCAAACACCCTCTCAACCATCCTCTTGTAAGGCTCCATGTTCTAGCACTTCAGAGTTTACGCATCAGAGGGTGAAAAAAGAGAGCAGCTTGTGAAGGACGGTTATGTGTTTTTTTTTCTGTTGATTAAGGCTCAAAGGTTTGTCCATTTTCTTGTAAATTGATCTTTTTTTCTTCGCCACAAGTTGGATAGGAAAAAAAGACTAGTTAGAATTATGGAAAACTGTCGAAGTAAACTTGAGGGAAAAGATTCCCTTCTCATTCCTGCAAGGGAGAATGCAGCGTTGTACTGAAGGGGTCCATTCAAAGCTCATTGAGTGAGCCCATTCAGGACGCTTTAGAGTCGCTCAGTTCCTGTTCCGGCTGAAGGACTTTCGCGGGCAGACCCAAGCAAGTATGAGGTTTCCATAGCGTTCACAGTCTGTGTTCTGTTCATCTTATCGCGAACTCTCTATCAGCCTTATTGAATTAGCCTTGCTTCTCAGGATTAAGAGTCATTCAAAAAGCTTTGGAAACGAAAAGTAAAAGCAAAATTAAAGCATTCCTCCGAGCGCTGGGAAATGTGAAATGGCTCGGGTTGTGCTGTATCTGCGTGTTTCTGACTGGGATTTTCAATGGTCTGGGTTGCACACTCGGTTGAATATTCAAATGAATTCCATTACTGTCTTATCAGAAGCATGCGTAGCCTTTGATGCTGATTGAAGCTGGTGTAACTTTTCCTTTCTGGTGCTTCCCCGTACTGCAATGCAGAGTGTTTACGCGTTATCGACAATCTGCTTCTACATGCTGTCTGATTCGTTTCTAGGCAGCTGTGTTGTGTGTTATTCTAGAATAAATGTAATCCTTCGGACGAGTGTTGCGAATTTTCTGGTTATGCTACGTTAATTTTATTTAGAAAAAAGTTAATATGATCAGATCTCCTCAATACTAATTCAATCCGATAGAAACACGTGACAATAATTAAAAAGTAGAAATGTAGTAATAATCTAACATTTATAGTCATACAGTCAAGAACCAGTGAGTTCAAAATTATCTATTTAAACCTTTTTAATCTAAATTGTTAAACATTCCAAACATGTGCTTCGATTAACTTCGCTTTCCCTGCAAACAACACAAAGAATTATGAGCTGCCACAAATTCTTAACCACAGCCGCACGAACGAGGTGTGTACCAAGGAAATATACTGTCAAGTAATGACTGGAGAAAAATCTTGGCTGACGAAGGGTTGCCCCGGGTACACCGACATGCCCAAGATCCTAACTTGAAAGGAAGTGAACCCACATCAAGCGAATGTTTCCAAAATAACAAATCAGCTGTCGGTTTTCGTAATCGTTTCAAATTCAATCAGAAGGAACCAGTTTAACCTTTGTTGCTGTTGTTCCTCTTGCCGGTTTGCAAGAAAGGAGCCTAGTAGAAAAACATAATACACATGGGATAAGGTCGCTTCCCAAAATTAATTCAAATCTGTTCTTGGAACGAGAACAAGGGGGCATTTAGCATTTAGCAGATTGAGTTACGCTTCGGTGATGAAGTGATTTATTTGCATTTTCTGTTGCTGTTGTTACCGAGTCAGAGCCATTATAGCGTGAGTGTATGATGAGTATATTTATATGCTTTTTGGTAAGAGTTGCTTAACTTGAATGTTTAGATGAGAAACCATATTATTTTTAGTTGATTAGATCGTTAAAAGTTCTCTCATACACTGTGGATTAATTTTTCAGAACCATTGCATTGAGAGCATATTTTTTTTATCTAAGACACAGGTATAACTTACCCTTATTCGTTTTTCATACATTAGACACAAGTATTTCAATTTCAAGAAATTTATTTGCTTCCAATATTTTCGCCCCAAGTCAATCATGTTCTTAAACAGATGCTTTCCTACACAGAATGCCGAACAATCTTCTTCCCTCGGGGAATGTTTGATGAACTCCTAGCGGAAATATACTTATTTTTCAAACAGCAAATCAGAATGCAATGTCTTACACATGATTAAAACGAAGACGAATTGCAGTCTAACAAACAGAACTACAAAATATAATATGCTTCATTTTGAAAAGTGTGATTCGTAAGTGTTTTGCCTGACCGTTTACTCAAGTGTTCGCATTGGGAAGAACAAAGTCTGTCTCGGGAAAGGAGATAAAAAAAAACTTAAAACATAAAGTTCGATCACGACTTTCAGTTGAGGTCGGAAAAGGTTCCGTTGAGCAGTGTAGTTCAATCCGTTTTTCCTCCATTACCTTTGCGTACCGATTCAGTTCCAGTTCAGAAAGCGCAATTCATTCGTTTACTTTCCCTGAAGTCAAGCAAAGCAAGTTTAATGATGCAATACCGCAGAAACGATTTTCGAAAACCATGAATGCATTTCTTTTGCTTCTCTGATTCAGTGATCTTATTCTGTAGTTCTGGGGCCACAAATGTGCTCTAGCAGATGATATTGAATGCGAAAGCTATCGAAAGTATTTGAGAAAAAAGCGTAAACTTTTGCTACTTCCAAATGATAATTTATGTTACCTGTTGCTCTTTTGAATTATTTAAAACTTATGATTGGAGAACCTTTTAAAATAGTAACGGGCGTTTGTGCTAACCTACCAAATTTAACCAATATCAAGTTTCTTTCTGTGACGTCAATATTGGTATGGAGTTCGATATTTCAAACTTCTAATCCATTTTATTTTGCTTAGCTAGATCCAGCCGTTCTTATAATTATAAAGTAAATGTTGAATATTTTTTTCTAAATAAACAAAAGAGTTACCCTGTTGGTAATTTTTCAACATTCGAAAGATAACACTTGTCAAGAAATAACGTTCCCTGCAACGACAAGGTCTTACTCATCTTCAATAAAATTGACTCATTTTGGTTTAAGTCTACGTTACAACTCTCGTAGGTTTGCATAATACAAACATTTTTATTCATTCATCAGTAAATTCTCCATTAAGGCACAATGCAAAAAAAATCAAAGTTGAGTTCCAATGCTCCTTTCCCTTAACAATGCAGATGGTTATTTGATTGCAACCATTTTAGATGGAGTACGGCACAGAGCGAGAACATATATCGTGCGTATACCAACCAAGCCAAATGCCTCCTCCCTTCGATGACCAGAGCTATGCTACACTGCGGCTGGCGCCTCATTTGTACGAAAGTAACCGAAAATCCGTAGACAATAAAATTGTTACTATTACACTTGCGAGAACCGAGGATCGCTGAGCCGCTGGAACCAGACCAAATACTAATCGCATTACGCATACGCACCGTTAGGGACTTGCACCTGGGCCGACGTACTCTGCTTGCCTGGTGCAGTTGTAGACCCTATTATGAATTCGGCTCGCCTACAGGATCGATATGTGGCTTATGAGCCTCTGCTTCTGCTGCGAACGAATGAACCAGGTTAGAGCACTGGATAGAAACGACGCTGATCCCGAACATCGCACGGATGCGTGACGGGTCCGATTGTGGCCAGGAAACAATCCAAATGCTGCACAGTCATGTTGCTTCCGTTCTGGGAAATGGGGACAAATTTTCATTCGATGCCCGTTGCCGACCAACAAATCGTCTGATGTGATGAAAGGATTTGAATGGCAGTGGATTCGAACGATGTTTTGTCAGAATCACATTGGAGTAACAAAACATGATGATGTATGTTTCAGGGCAATTTAGGGAGGAATTGAAATGTGCCATAATAATGAACTTTTGCAAGGGTTCTTTTTTATGGTTTGAAAAATGATATAGCTGTTTCAGTTATATAGCTGTTTTGTTGTTTCAAATCTGTTATAATTGGAACACATACTTAAACCATGTATAATTTATGTGACATTTAGTACCTCATCGTGATAGTTTTCGCGCCACACGTAATGATAGTTTGCATCATGACCAACAAAAGCAGTTTTTCACACTTCGTAAATCTCTATCTCGAGGTAAACAAATCGATCGTCATCGATAAATGGCACCTCGTCGACGGAACCGACTACGTCCACATGTACACAAACATATCACAACATACATCCTGTTTCAGCATGGGGGATGAAACTCATCTAAAACTCATCTTGACGTCCTTCGGCAGCTCGGCACCATCCTTGGTCCAGCTAATCAACCCTCTTTACGCGGCGTTGCTTAGTTTGGTCATCAGGGTTCCTGGGTGGTCCTTGCATCGCTCGTTCGTCGCTTCCTCCCGTGAGAAATATATGGCCAACGGTGTTTGCTGCTGCCAATGCGTTTGCCTTCGATCTCTGAGACGCCAACGCGGGGCTCGGTGGCAAAGTCGCCAGATACGACGTCGAAACTTGGCATGATATTTCGATCGTGCTGCTCAGTTTATCGAAACGATGGTAGAACTCGTAGCCCATTGGTCCACTATCCGTACTGCGGTTTCTGAGGAGACAAAAGTGTGAGGATGAGTGAAAGGTGAAACGAACCCAATCATCGATGATTCACTGAGATCTGAATCCTAGATAACAAAAGGCATCAGGGCGATTGAAGGGCGAGCAAAGCTCAGTTTACTGAACCAATTTGAAGGAAATCGAACATGCGATTGGTTTTATTCCCGTAATCCAACGATAGATTTTCAGCCGAACAGAAAAAAAACTAGGCTTTAACATTTGAATAACTTTTAAGCCTAGAGAACCGCACTGGTGCAGAACGTACTGAGATAAGAAAATATTGCTTGCATGTTACGCAATCTTCTACAAGAATATGCAAATAAATCAAATAAACTGCGGAACAGAAATAAATAAAGATAAAATCACTCTTGTGAACCTTAAAGGATGTTATGAATATTTACAACCTTCAAAATCTTGCACATTGTCTAATATGATCAAATTCTACCTCGAATCGGTATAAGTGATCAATCTAATCTTAAATCTTTACCAGTTTTAGTCTCAAAAAACTCAATTTCATCGTCAGATGCACCTGTGGCCTCCTGTGATGACTCCTTCCCAGTCCGGAAGGAATAAACATCCAGGTGTGTAGGCATGTTTTAATATAGTAAAGAAGGCTCCTATCCGATCATGGCGGGTGCTGTGGGATAGCTCGGCGCTATTCTTTCTCGGCGGGTTCTTTTCTATTTTTTTCTAAGTTCAGCTATGACGACATCTGGATAACGAAGATGACAGAGCTGTCAGCGGTGCTTACCGTTTTATCTTTCAGCCTTCCTACCCTACAGTTGAGTATGGCCTCCGTTGATAAATGATATCCAACGGGCAAGGCCGCTCCGGAAGTCACGTTGACCGATTCCTCGAAAAATGGACCCCAGTGGCGCTCGTGGTGATGCTTGCTCTGATAAGGCATCGAATGGACGACTCGACTACGTCGCACGTCAGGTAGCGTGGGTATGATTACTGAAACGGAATGTGACGTTGGTCGAATCAGTATAGCATACAGGCCGTAGTCGACGTAAGTCAAAGCCACTAGTCAAGAAAACCAGGCCATGCTTAAAGCTTCTCCACAGAACAATTCGGAATTGATTGAGCGTCGTTTTGAAATCCGTTTATACTAAAATCATTTCCTCTAGCCGAAATTAACTAATCAGCTTCTTGTTATAGCGTGTTTGTAATCTTTCCAAGTTTGCGTAACCGTCGTGGTTCAAATCTCTCAAACTGCACCCTTCTCTCGAAGACAAACTTACGTGGTCGAAACGTGGTGTGTTTGCTACCGTCGTACTGCGCCTCCGACGTCTTCGTCGGTCCTCGAGAGCTTCCGGCCGACGCGGTGGTGATGGAGCGAGCGCCGGAAGCCATCGCGTACGTGGTCGTTACTGAACCCGCCGGCGTCCCCTCCTCCACCGTGGATTCATGATGTGGACGTGTCGACGTGTCCGTTACTGCCGATGTCACATTTTGGATTAGAAGACTCTCAGCCGGCACGGCCAACGAGGATGGCCATGCCATCTGCGAGGGTGTCATTGGCAGAGTCGGCGAAAACGGAGATTCCGACCACTCCGACGTCGACGTTGGTGGGTCACTCGAAGCGGTCGATGGTGAGGACGATGACATTGTCGTAGATTGGATTCTACTGTTGGTGGTGATTTGTTTAGAATATGTTAGATCCTCCGTGGGAACCGGATGTTCCGTTAGCATCGTCTGCTCTCGTACTTCTACAAATAGGGAAAAAGAAGATGGAGAAGAGATAAATGTTAAAATGGTTACGGTTTTCAACGTTCCTTCGGCCCTCGGATGGAAATGGCTATCACCTGGTAGTACAGTACTCTTGTACATCACCGAAATGATTCGAACACAAAGTAATAAAAGATAAGTATCAGATTCCATGCCAATGTTGTTTCGTTTGAAAAAAATGCCTATCGCCATGATACCATAACCTACGATTTTTACAAGACATTCATTATTGCTTTTCCAATACCAAGTTGAGTTCCTGGTGTAGAAAATATGTGGAAACGTTTAGAAGCAATAATTGTTACTCAGTATACAAATTTTTGAAGTATCAATTAAAATTGGGTTTTTCATTGAAAGCCATATTTTTAAATGTTATACCTGTTGCTCAAATGTTTAATGAAATACTTCTCAATTAATCTTTTTATACCTTCTAAAAGATCAGGACTGCAGCATTATCTTGTTAGGCTTTGCATAACGGTGTGGTTTAAATTTGGCATACTTTGAACATGACATTAACTGAATTATTTTTTTAAGTTATGTTTAGCACCTTAAACGTTTTTACAGACAATATTTGTCATATACACCATCCAATTTAAGTGGAACTATGTGAATTATGGATCAATTGTTCAGTAAACAAGCTTTGCAACATTTGTTTGCAAACGCTTAGCTTGATATTAGCTGAACGTTGTACTACTTTGTCGAGAAACCTTCAGCTAAATTTACATTCTTACCCTAAGGGTAGCTCAGACGAATCAACCACAAATTCGTTTACCGGTCGGTAGACATAGTGAAACGGTAAACAAACAAAAACCACCCGAAGATGGTAGATAAGGAAGGATTGCCGTAAGCCGGCCCCTAAACTGTCTACCTGGTAACCATCGAGACCCAATTAGTTTTCTTGATGAGCGTACCAGATAAAGCTGGCACCAAACGACCTCTGAAATATGGTTGCCACAGCTAGACGACTCCTTGGCATGATTTATTGGTTATGCTACGGCTTATCTACTAACGTGCTTCTAATCAAGATGCATGCTCAAGGAGGATAGGGTTTCACAAATAGTCATGACTATCCTTGTGACATGGGTAGCTGTGAGAAGAACTTTGCCATTGCACGTTTTTAAACCTCCACACAACAATATCCGTTTCTAATAATTTTCCTCTTCGATACTCCTACAAGTTAGTTTACCGAATATCCCATTCAACCTGTTTTCCTGATAGCAGAGAAATCTCCGTAAGGCCAAAAGTGTAATTAAAATTGAATCATTTTCTGAGCCGGATATTGAGGTTCCTTTCGCCATGCTTCGTAGCATTCGATCATTCATTGAATCCAAATGAAAACATGAGCAAATAACATCACAGATAAAGGCAACGCTTCGTCCGATGACTCCATCGCATAACATCGACCATCAGCCATCACCCGCATAAGGCTCGACGCAATCTTCCTTTGCTTACCCGAAAGAGATAATGTTCGCTTACTTTCATAATGGGTGGAAGAAGCTCCGAAGTAATCCGTTGCTATCGATGGGTTCATTCGATGAGACATTTCCTGACAGGGCGGAAACCCTCATCTCAGTTGTATAAGACGGTTATTTTAATCCTATTTTACTCGCTGTCCGAAACGATACGCAGCAGACGGTTTCTTTCCTGCTTTCTTTTAGTTTTTTCCACCATCGGCAGGATTCATCGCAATTGAATCACAAATTTGATGTTTACATTCAAAGGCTCTTAAGCGGTCGGAAAACAAGTATTATATTGTTGAAATGTTATTCAAAAACTACTTCGATAGTACATCGCATAGTAATAAAGAAGAGGCTCACCTATTAAAAGTCTGTAAAAAATCGCCTGTAGTATCGAAGCCGCATCCCAAACGGCCAATTCAAATATGCATGTGGGACCAGAGAAGGGCAGATTGGCTGAAACTTTCCCGTCGGCATAAAATTAACAAGGGTTTGTTTCTTGTTCTTCCCAAATGCTGCGTGAGAAAATCGCCATTTTATCGGTTACACCTTGTTTACTTGAACGAATATTCATGGCATGACCCCGGAACGAGCACCCGGGGAGTGCGAACGGAGGCTTAGCATTCACACTAATACAGAAAAAAAAAGCTGTCAGTCATTCCAGTGTTTTTGTTATTGCCGGTGTCCTTTGGGGTCCGATAAAGTATTTGGAAAATGAAACTTTTCGTAACCGGACCGGGAGCAACTTGGAAATAATTGCTGTGTGGGATCCATAAACGTGGTTGTATATGGAGACCCATCGACGAAGGTTACTGTGTGTCTTTACTTTCGGTTAGATTCCTTATTCTTTACTGGTGAAAAATATATTTGCAATTTGAAAATCAAAAAAATTTTGGTTTCGCTGAAACACGCTGTGGTTGATAGAAACTTTAAACAGATAAACTTTACTCACCGATCATTGTCGTCAGTAGGAACACAATTGCCGCAAGTGCGATTTTGTTGCATTGATGCTTCAAGCTGTCCAGCGATGTCATCACAAAATCGTTTGCATTATCCACATTGTCTCGCTCAAAGACGATGCCGCGTTTCCATCTTGTGCTACTCGTCACTTTGCATAAAATGCCCACTTTTTGTATCTGTGTTCTGTTTCGAATTACGCAAACCAGGCTTGAGTCGGGACAGGAAGCGTGATTTGGTACTTCCTGGTACACCGAAACACCGTTACACCACTTGGTTCGTAAAACTTACGCCCACCTCTTTCTGTAGTGCATGGTTTTTTGTCGTCACTTGCTTTCTATGCACTTTACTTTATTTTCTTTACCACTTTGTAAAAAATGTGCTCTTCACTTGGGCAACCCGTCGTGTCAGTACTACAACGTTTTGAATCAGGCCAACAGAAGTCCCCACGTCGTCGGTGCGATGCTGTTTTGCGTTGGCTTCGGACAAACTCGTTTCATAATTTCCACTATTTGTTTGGCCCACTCACGGGGCGAGTTTTCGCTTCACATGGTCCGACCGACATGAAACGCTAGCTAATTTATCGTGTACATTTTTTACCGTCACTTTGGTTGTTTATGTTAATGTTTATGTTTATTGGTAAAGAGTCTGGCCATCCTGTGGCTAAGACATATCTTAGAAGTAGTTTTATACAAAGGTTTAACGCTTACATAACTAAAACATTGACAAGCGACATCAACGGAACGGAATATCACAAACGAAATATCACAAAAGGGCACTTACTGAGTCTAAGTCGCTCACGAAATGACGCAGGGGACAAATTAAAGCCGAACAGTTCGCTAACTTCATTAAACGCCACGCACATGGCATTCATAGGATCCGTTTGTCCAAGCTGGGTACGGAAGTGTCTGGTCGCTAAGAGTGCCCGAGGCCGTAGAGAGCGTGAGGGCGCGTGGAAGATAACCGACTCGAGCAGTGCAGGGGCATCAATCGATCCACTGAGCAATTTAAACATGAACATCCGCTTAACACTGTTCCGAATCATCGTGCGGACGGATTCTGGTGTGAAAGTGAAAATTTTCCTTCAGTTTCAATGAAGCTGCAGTGTGGTTTATTGTTATGCATCAGCATAAAGTTTAAGAAGAATATATATGAAACTGATATTTTAAAGTGCAAAATGTTGTTACATAATGTTGATGAGGTTAACATAAATTATGAAAAAATTGGCTTCTTGTTGAAAAGAGCCACATGGTATGATCATTTTCGTTATGCAGCATAATTTTTTTTTTCTTGTTGTTGAAATTTTTTGTATCTCTACATCCTCCTAGAAAACCCCGTTTGGAAAACTCCATAAAGAATTAATAAATGTATTGTGAACAGAAACAGCGCAAACAAAAAAATCTTCTACAGCTGAAAAGATGAGCTTCGTTGACTTTCATTTATAACCTTCTTTTGAAGAGGACAGCTTGAAACCGGGATGCAAAAAGTACCTCCAAAAGTGTACACCGACAGCGCCATATCCTGCTGATTGGGGGACGAAGGCGTTCATAAATAAATCGCCACCATCAATTGTCGTTACCCACAATGCTATGGTTTCCGTTCTTTTCGCATTTGAACGGCGAGTCGTCTCGAACGGTTTCTTTCCATACACCGGACCAATCGATGGTCAGTGCATCACCACCATAAAAAAGAAAGGAGAATTAAAAGTATGAATAGCGGCAACGCAGGATCGGTGAAATATTTAATGTCCATAAGCTGCTTCTCCGGACAGCAATGGCAAATGCAGCTGCAGCTAGAAAGCAGGACGAGACCCAACCGTACAAGGATGCCTCCCAACTACCGCCCAGTGGGGATCGTTGGGAATCTCTGCATTCATGTGTCGGATGCTGGTAATGATAAATGGTCAACACCAACACGATAGTTCCACAGCAGCGAGGGATCCATGAAAGTTTTAGAAACGCCAACTTCGTTCTTCGGTTTCTTTCGAAGGCCGTGAAACAGAAGAAAGCGCACAGAGAAAAGAGAAAATCTTAGCAATTTGCCAAGAACTAGCCTCCGGATTCGGTTCGGTGTGAAAATGTAAAACGCTGACCACCGACGGAAACCATCTATTAGCGTCGCCAATAGTGGATGTATTATGTTTTCAAAACGGGGTATGTTTTCATTCTTTTAAAGTGGAAAAATATATTCATCCTTCCCAGAAAGTAACGCCTCTTGATGGGACCGTTTCTAAGAAGTCAGTGCCTGTTTTGGTGTAAATAACAATATAATTAACTGCACAACAAAGGATAATAATGGGGGCTAATGGTTGGTAATGTGGTCGCCAAATTTATTTACCGCAGGCACAGCAGGTCACAACTCCATTACCGTTGATTTATTAAAGTTCACTGATCCGCAAACATCATCCGGTCGCACTTATCCTGAGCACCAACCCTCGCCGGTTCTTGTTATGAAAGCTCCTGTGTTTTGTTGTGTTTCAAAATATCCAAACACCTACACCGTACATCACTGGAACACACGCACGCCTCAATCCGACAGTGGAGAAGGCGTGCTTCAAGCATCGGCTCAACCTTCTACGCAAGGGGCTAAAGCTGACACCTTTCTGGGCAAAGACGACTCACTTAATTAAAATTGCTCCGTGCCCGAAGGGCACGAAGGCACGCGCACGACCCACATGTTTTGGTCGGCTTTACCGATGTAAACGTTGCCCACCTTGACGTCCTCGTCGTCATCTTCAACTGCCGTTTTGCTTTCACACCAACGAGGTGACGGTTCGGCAAAGAACGGTAGTTGGAACTTGGTTTCTTTTTTTCGTTATGTTTCACCTGACTTCGGGGAACGAGCGCAATGCCTTACACCATTGCGACTTGATTTGATGCAAGAGAAACTTTTAACTCATCCATTAGCCAACATTAGATTGCCGCTGACGATGAAAAGCATGAGAAGCATACTAAGCTTGAGAGGAAAAGCAAAAAAGGCCATGGAAAACGAGTGAAAACCGACATGCCTTTCCAATGCGGTGTTGCTTACGACCTTCCTGTACCCTGTCTCCTTCTTTCCGGTGTGTCTTTCCGGTTCAGTCAGAACAAGAAACAAATTTCAAGCCATCCTGTCCGACACAAGTGAACCTTGCAGTCATTTGGACGGTAAAGATGGAGCAATCTGGCTGACCGTAGCCTGAATTCTGCCAGCGAAGAGATCCTCGGGGAAAACCGAGAAACAACAACGAAGAAACAGAAAACAAGAGAGTTTCCAAACAACCACGGTTCGTTAAAAATGCTTCCGTCGTTCGGTCTGCTGTTTTAGAGTATTTGTTTCTTCCTATTCTTCCATTAAACATAACCGTTTTGTTTGCTGTTTATTTTCACGCTTGTTTAGGGCGACCGGCGACTACGGTCTTACCGATTTTCGCCGAAGTCCTTTTTCCCCGTTGGTGCACTGAAAGTTTGACGGAGTTTCTCATGCTGGTTGCTTTAAGAATCTCATTTTCTTCATCGCTCCGGAAAGCTGTCCATTTTTTTTCTATTTGACGAAATTTAATGGAAATTAAATGTCAATATCTTCAAAGCAATTCAATTTATGGGATTGAAGCAACTTTTGTTTTTTTGTTTAAAATAATGTTTTAGCATATAATTCAGCAAATGATTCGTCCTATCGAACAAACCGTCAGCTTGGACCAAAAAAGCACAGTAGGAATAAAAAAAAACACGAGGAAGTCCTAAACAATCACTCCATCTGAAAACATGAAAAGGCTTTAATTGTTAAATCCCTTGAATGTAAGTTTATGTCTTCTTCCTTCGAGCACACGCTTTGTGACGTGTAGGCCAAGACGTGAGGTTCTGAGCTAGCAAATCGTTGTTCAAGGCGTCTGTAACAGTTTCCATCGTACATTGATGCTTACAGGCGTATTATGTTTTAATTAATGGTATTATTCCTTGTCTTACGAAGATGTTTGCTAATCCTGTCAAGAATAAGATACACAACTTGACTTAACGACTAGACAGACACTGATTTGCTGAAAACGGTTGTTATTTCCATGCAGATAGAAGTCAATAGAATTGATTCAGAATTCGCTTGTAGCTCAATTTCACCCTTGGATATCAAACTCTTTGACACTGATTATTCATATACAATGCAAATTATCATTAATCAAGCAAACCACATGTAAACACAGTTCACACCAAAATAATACAAAAACAATACAAAAATCATTGATTTATTACTTTTTTGCTTTCCTTTTGCAACTGATGCTTTCGGAACTACAACATGTTCATAGGAAACAGTTTCCACATAGCCGTCATAAAGCTTTTCAATTTCCTTGAACCAAACGGAGCGAATCACATGGAACATACAGCAGCCCAAAACTCATTTCCATTATCCAATTAAGGTGCGATCCATTCTGGCACCGAGTCAAACGCCCCCGCGAAAAGCGCGTCATTTTCACCGGTCTGCGAGGAAGGTTTTATCATTTTTTCACTGCCCTTCGCTTTCCACACACAACTGAACATCCACACAAGCGCACAGGGTATCAACCGTGGGGTATGCAAATGGTGAAAACGTACTTTCCACCTCCATTGACTCCACACCCATAGTTGCCACCTACAAAATGTGATGATGGTTCTCTGTGGAGCGTCTTTCCATCACGAGGTGGTACCGAGCCATTTGTGTGAGGTGTGAAAGTTCTCTCGTGAAACATTTACACGCCTAAACCGAACGTTGAGTGTGTCATATGAGTCGTGGTTCCCTGCAGGGTCAAATAGTGTTTTATGACACTTTTATCTGAATTCCGACGAGATGCTACACAACTGGCATGTCGTTAAAAGGCACAGTACGTCACTGAACGCACACGTCTCCACAGGATAATTCAAAATTGATTGATCTCGTTCACCTTTCAACGGGACTAACACTCACCAAATCAGCTGAGCAAGATAATGCGATTGCAATCCCTCTGACGAACATCGTTTCAGCTGTTTGGTGGACCGTTTGGTGAACGAAGAAGCACTTCCAGATACACCGTCATAGAAGATAAGTTTTGAACCTTTAGGTTCACTGTAGTCGATATGGACGCCCGGTCTAAATAACACATGAACCAGAACTGGCCTTCCAGGCTTCGGAGTAGGCCTCACAGGATCTGCCCAAACAGCCAGGTTCATTGGGAACAGGTTTCTCCTTGTTGAAGATCTGTTCACGGCAGCATCCAATCCGCCAGCGTGACTTCTCATCCTCGTGGAGTCTGCGCCGTGTGTCACGAAGTGCATGGTAATGTTTATGCTCCATCAAAGTGTCTTTGCCGGCAGATAAACGTGTTTGTCCTGCATGAACTATATACAAATTCCAGAGAAAGCACTCTTCCACCGACGCACTTTTGAACATTTCAATTGACGTGATTCACTTCCTCATTTTTAAACCATCTTTCCCACACCGGCTGTTTTCTA
Organism: Anopheles coustani; assembly: GCF_943734705.1. NCBI lineage: Eukaryota > Metazoa > Arthropoda > Insecta > Diptera > Culicidae > Anopheles > Anopheles coustani. The sequence goes on along the minus strand of NC_071288.1, from coordinate 41,998,213 downwards.
TCAGCAATTCATGTCACAAGACAATTTTAGGCTCCGCTCCCATTTGCAATCTCATTTATATTCTTGAGACTGAGGTCAAATGCAGGTGAATGGTCGTCGATGGATTTTCTCTTAAGTCCTTTGAGGTCAGCCAGACTGTTTTTTACATATGAGATGCGTGATCGGATCGTAACGACGGACAGTGAGGGCTTTCGTACCCCAATCCATTACACGGGTATGGTTCATACAATACATCAATGAGAACGTCGAAATGTCGCGTCTGAAACTCACCCGTAAGTGTGAACATCATGGGCCAATCTTTTTTGCCATTTTTCTCAAATTATAAACCAAACGTAAAACATTCGCCAAGCACGATCAACTTTCACCAAGTTTAATCTCCCAATAACTCACTCCTGTCGATATTCTAGATGAAAGATGTGACAAACAAGCAGCTTCCCTTCGCCACGGTTCGATTGCATTAAAGGTTTGATGACATTTCGTTCAGCGAGTATGAATATTTATGTCGTCTTTCGTCACCTCCATAGGCATAGGACATTTGCAAGCCGAGTTGCAGACGAACGCCTCGAAGTAACTTGTGCTAAATTGTTATTACATATGTATAAACTTATACATGACACACCGTTCGCTGGTTCGAATTCCAAGGAACCTCGACGCAGCTTTAAGGTATTTTTCAAACGAGGATGTGTAAGGAAAGTGGTAACTTCTTTCTAAGTCGTGAGAGGACACATACACACAGACGTCCATATGGGCGATGGCATATGTAACCTAGCCTGCGAGTCAATGCCCAATGTTCCGTTTCGTTTGTGCGCGTGTTTTAAACCAATGGTTCCGTGTTCTCTTTGAGCCGAAGTGAGGAATCAAAACCGAACAGTAAGGCGTACATTTTTCTTGATTATTGGCAACGGCATGTGTGATTTGACATGATGTTTCTTTTCCACTTTGAAACCCATATTTGCCCATTGTTGCTCTTTGAAAATGAACGAATTGTCCTTCTTTTCGAATGCTGAGAACTTCTTTCACAATCGTGTTTCACGATCCGCTGACAATTCTCTTCAACTTTTAAGCAGTAAATTGTATTTTATTAGCTAAGTTGGTCTTTTCCTGTAGCAACGATATCTATACTGGCAATCTTGCAGTTTTAAGAACGGAATCGAATCGAATAAAACAGAGAGAACAGAAGATTGCACTCAATTGACACGACTATATTTTAAATGCCCCCAATTGCATTGCGTAAGATTTTCGATGTTTTATTGAAGCTGTTCTAAAGTTTTTGTTTCCTAAAAAAATCAAAGTTATTTTTAAGAGAAAAATACTACGCTTACCTTTCTTTCCCATCGACTGTTGGACATGGCATAACATTTTCCCACGTGTCATGAGAATCTTACAGCCACACTTCACGGTGGAGCGACTCAGTGACACCATTTTCGTTTTTGTAAAGACCCGAATCCGGTGCATTTCGGCATTGAATAAACTTGAGAAAACATTAAGGTTGCAACCGGTAAACAACTCAACCAAAAATCAGGGCTCATCCTACATTCAGGGGCATTGCGCTGCACATACAGGCCTCGGGTGTCGGGTGAGTTTCTAACCTACGCTTAACCTAGCTGCGCCGTTGCTAATAACGTTGCCATTGTGAAAATCGTTTACTCGGTGCGATGGAAGTAGCACACCTTTATCTCGTTCCTCCAGAACCGACGATGCAGACGTTGTACCAGATACGGTGAACTGCTTAACATGGAACAGTACATGTTGCGGAAAGTTTAAACTTTGAACAGGCTTGGGGAGAAAGTTAGAACAAGGTGGTTTATAAAACTGAACAATCGGAACGCGAATACGAGTACTGTTCTACTTGTTTCTGGTTCAAAGAGGATGCTACGAACCTGAGGCGACGGTCTATTTAACAAAGCGGGTTTCCTGTTTATGGCCAGCTTATGGTTAAGTTTTGAGTTTTGTGTGGAAATAAATCAAAATATCTCACTTGGAGGGAATGTTAACACATGAGTCTCGTGAACTATTGCAGTCATTAAAAATTGGGTGAAGTTCTGCAAAATTTTGAGAAAACTTTTGCGGCTAGTCTTAATACTTTTATACTTGAGACAAGAATGTCTGTTTTCATATTTCATTTGATTGTTATCTACCTTTCTTTTCAAGCAGTTCCATAGCTGGACTTTGCTTTTTTTGCCCGTATTTCTGTGCAGCACGTTGAATGTAAAACTTTTTCTTCGCTTTCCAACAAACAAACAACGAGTGGAAATGGAGACATCGAAAAAGAGATTTTTTGTACGTACTATATTGTAAATCATACTAGTCGTTTGCTCTTACCTCTCAGTCGTATTTAGAAATTCGGTTCTGAATACAACTTTGAATGTACTAGTACGAAACAAAATCAACGAACCCGGTGGCGAAGTCATGAATTATTCACATAAACTTCACAAAACTCTTCGTTACCGGATCCTAATCCTTCAAAACAATCACAGCCAATTTGCTCCGTACTCCCTCCTTCAACGCCTCGACTACCGGCATCCTATCAGAATGGTAAGCTGCAAGCCACCGAATGGGCATGGAACCAACACAAGCTGGCATCCCGCGGTCGTAAGCCCACGCCTGTTGTCCGACGAACCGAACAGCATAAATGTTTGCGTTGTGCAGTGGGCGAGCTGAGCATCATTCATATATTTTAGTTTTTATTGCAACTACCGGTTTTCCTGGTCCTGGATCAGTTGCAACGGATAGGCCATGGCTCAAGTTTGGTCGGATCCGTTTCCATTGCGATGCACGGATCCTAGTGGTTGGAATTCTTGCACAAAAACAAATACGACGACTAAGCGAGCTTGTGTGTTTACTTCTCAGCACATGTATTGTAATGGAAAGGAATCCAGTACAGTCGTCTTTAACGAATCCCGAATCCCAAAAATCTCAGAAAGCGATTCTTTGGTCTTCCTTTTGCCATTCGGATGTTGAAAGTCATGACGTCGAGACATGTCGCTTTCATGCCGTAGCCTAGTTTATCGCTAAACACACTTTTAATTGTTAATGGATCTATCAGAAAATCTAATCAATCAGTAAACCACTTTCATTGTTGATCTTCAAAGAATTTTTTTCGCCTGAATAGAATTGTTGTGTGAAACCATTGTGTTTTTTTTAAATGAAAGATATGTAGAGATATCTTTAGCCTAGCCTAGATATTTAGGTAGCCTAGTTTATCGCTAAACACACTTTTAATTGTTAATGGATCTATCAGAAAATCTAATCAATCAGTAAACCACTTTCATTGTTGATCTTCAAAGAATTTTTTTCGCCTGAATAGAATTGTTGTGTGAAACCATTGTGTTTTTTTTAAATGAAAGATATGTAGAGATAAGCTAGAAAAATCACGTCCTTACAATTGATGACCAGTATTCAATGTGAGTTATTCAATTGGATTGTAATTGCTAATTGTTGTGCCTTTCAACGAATTAAGCTTCGAAGACCAACTTTCACTGTCAGATGGAAAATCAACCGCCAAAAAGTGTATCGGGAAACGTAGCATAGCGGAGGAGTACATCATTTAGCAGTTTTTCTTGTCGCCTCCATATAATCCACCCACTTGAATATTACGGCTCGGCCAATACAGTTTCGCTTAACGGTTTGGAAACAAATTGCGAGACGTCCTCACCAATCGCTTCTCTGAAACGATATTTCGATCGTCTGTCAATGTTGTTCTTCGATGATGAATATTTATCGACAAGCTGACAGATCAGAAGCAAAGCACAGAGAATATGGTCAGCTGAGTAGAAGAAGCAGAGACGACCCGAAAAAAATGAGGAACAGTTTCTTCTGAACAAATCAATCACAAACCAAACTGCGTAACGAGATTAAAAAAATACAGCATCAAATAACCATTGAGTATGTATGACGAATAATGGTGCGTCTCATCGGCCATCGGCCAAGGGTGTAAAAACATAACTATCTAACATTTACACCCCTCTGGCCATTGCCCCGGCGTACTAACAATATCTTCATGCGTTGAAGTTACTCTTCTTGTTGAAGCAAACAGGGAAAATAATTAATAGCTTATCGCTCTGACGATCGGCATGGGAAATGCATGATTGATGACGGTATTAATCAGCAGCAGAAAGTCTTTCGGAAACATCTACTAAGTTGAAGAAGGCATCAAAATCCTTATGTTTCGTTAAAAACTAATGTAAAAACAATGAAGAAACGTATAGTTCAGGTTTATATTGTGTAGAAACATTAATACTATGATGAGGGGTCTCGCGCCAGCCGAGCGGTTGCGCCGGTTAGCAAATCGACCCATTAGCGCTGGGGCTCTTCGTGATCAATTCTCTTTCTCGAAAAAAAAACTCATCAATTGATCCATGAGATTCCACTTTATGGTACATTTAGGCGCTCAGGATTGAGATTAGAACCCTTTCTATAAGCTAACTTTCCAATCAGTGTGCTATATGGCCGTGCTAAAACATATACTTTGAAAGACAATTTGCCTCCTCAAATTCATCTTCTGCTCATTATCTATGTCCGATAAGGAAAACCAAGCTATATTTTTTTTCGAAAATAGTTAACGATATGTCATCTGGATTGTTTTTGTTCCAAGCAAAACAAAAAAGTAAAATAAGCAAAGTTTCATCAGCTATCCGGTACCACCACAACTATAATGATGGTAACCGTTGTAAAGGGTTGCATCGTATGTATATATGCAGCATCACATTTCAAACCAGTACATTCCACGGTAAACCACTGTCGTGGTTGTCTAGGATGCTTTATAAACGACATTGATTGTCTATCTAAGGTTCAAGTTTCAATGATGAACAATTTGTCTCCCTTTCTCCCTTTGTTCCTCTTTACCACAATTACTCTCCCTTTCGTATTGCCTCTCAGCAATCGGTGGTCAATCGAATCAGCACTGGTAACCACCAGCACTTTGACGTTGCCCGTCCAGTTGATTTCCGTTATCCTTTGCTAACGGGTTCCTAGTACCTACTCCGAACCTCTGTAATTTATCAACATAAAATTTCAAAACCTTCAAATTTAATCGAGAATGTGAAAAGTTGAGAAACAATATGATATGCTTTTGATGATCTACACACATTTGACTTCGAAATAGATTGAGTTCAACAAAATCACAGATTAAGTTACGAACACTTGTGCAGGTTAGTTAGAACGTTGGGATCCTGAAAAGTAATCAATTTAAATTTACTAAATTGAGCGAAAAGTTTCTTATCGAGCTTATAGAATACAAAACATGGTTTTCAAATCATACAAACTACACAGGAATGAAGGAAGAACGGAAATACGTTAGATTGTTGTTTCAGTTAATGAAATGTAATGGTACCCAGTAAACCGGCGCAGTTGAAAGTGTCAAAAATTCAGAAAGAAAAGAATGAATCGTGGGAGTGGAATGGAACATAAATATTGTATTTACGGCTGCGAATTTTCCTCTTCGGTTCCATCAGCCAGTAATGCACTTGTCGATTCAAAGCTAAAAAAGTGATGTCGAAGGAGTGACAAACGGCTCAAACATCATCAGAAAAAAGCCACCCTTTCCCGTTAGGTTTTCCAGATAAAACATAGGAAAAAACAAAAATCCAATAGCGTTAGGCTGGTGAGACCAGCTGGGCAATTAAATTGAATGGATTCAATATACCGGTGCCAGAGAAGTCGATAGTTCGACGCACCGAAGTTTTCCATTGCAAGCAAAATTCTTTCGATATAAAATTGATTTTATGCACATACACTGAACGAAAAAAAAAAATCAAAAAAAGTGAGATTAAAAATAGGCCCCAGTTTCACGATGCATTCAACATTGGAATTGAATGCAGAAGACGTAATTGGGACCAAAAAACTTGTTTTTAACAGATCAGTATGACACCTTCATGCGATCCAGTATAAAATTTTCCAACTGTGCACGTTAACGATCGTTGATTTATCCGATATCCACAAATTATTTTTCCTATTCCCTCAATCGGAAAATAATAGAACTAAACAAATATGAATTTGATTTATTTCTTGCAGATTTGCTCTTTGTACGATTTGTTACGATTCACTGTTGACTGTCGTGAACTTGAGCCTGTTTTAATTGGTTTTCACTGTTTAATTATTAAATCTATGTTTTTAAAAGTATTTTGTGTTGTAGGCAACTACTTCACAATCGAATCGGATGCTTCAATTCAGCACGCTCCAATCCTAGAAGTTGTGCACTTCTCAGAACTTGTTCCAATATACTTGGCAAACATTTGGTTCATTTCAGTAATTGTATTAATTTTTGAAGAACGACATAATAGCAGTTCTGTGCGTTCTTGATTATTAGTATGTATTTTCTCTTACTATGCTACGTTCCAATCAGCAAAAACGTCCGTTCTGAAGCGTCACCCAACTGAAGGAAGATAAATGCGATAGCTTGAACCGGCAGCTTTAATTACCATAATTATGTGTTGTAAATGTGCCAAAGATAAAATAGTAAAAGTCAGTAAACACAAATATGCATTCAAGGGCGTGTATTGAACATATGGTTGGTAGATTTTATAAAAAAGTTCTCGAATAACTAGCATAGTTTGCGGATTTTTTTTTCTGCTTTTTGCAATCAACGCTATTTTTTTTCATTTAGTAAAGTTGAACCACTTACATTGGTAAGAGCACAACGTAAAGTTCAACATTGCTTGTATTGAGTTTCAATTTTACTGCAATTTCTATAACGTTTCAAACATAAAGAGATTTTTAAATCAAATGTTGAGATGCCAAACTTTGCCACATCTGTTAAGAAAATTTTGCTTAGCAAATATCACATGCGCATATTGGATGATTTGAAACACCGGTACTCGCTTGGTTTATCTAGCTTAAACTTCTTCAAGTGTATGATCTGCATCGACGACAGAAGCACATTCCTGTGCACAAACAACATTATCTGCCGAAATGCTGCAACAGCGGCTTGTTTACGATAAGAAACTTTTCCACTCGTTTATCGCCCCTCTATTGCAAAAAGAACAACATAACACCAGCACAAACTCCTCGATAAAACGTGGTAGTATTGACATTTGCAATCATTTGAATGGTTGGAGTACTGTGCTTTATGTTACAGCTTTGTGGACTTCAGCGTCGGTTTGCTAGCTTGGCTTGACTGACGTAGTACAGCAATGCGAGGTCTTGGCCAGCGTTGATTCCGGATCCGGTTGGATATTGGACAAAGTGTGGCATACTGGTTTGCCAAATAGACAAATCTGCTGCAACGGACTGAAGATCACTACGTTCCAGTCACGATAAATTTGAATTCACATCAAGTTCTTATATTGATACTTATATAAAGAATCGCATGCTTTTGTGAAAGCAAAATGAAAAAGCTTCCGTATGTTCATTGATTGATTCTTACAAAAACTAGTTTTCTCGAGTAGAAAAAGGCTCGCTATGTTTTTCAAATGAAAGTCTAAATGTAAAATAAAGTTAATAAAATGTGTTAGACAAATATTTATAGTCTAAACGGTACAACGAATAAAACCATTCTAATTTATTTTAACTTGTTGGAGAGATGTAAAGGCATTCTTGCAAACGTTATTTCACTTCGGTGCCCATCGCAATTAACCGAAAATGCTTAAATTGTGCAAATGCAAGGCTGGAGTAATTGGCATTTCGTGGTATGAAAAACAAAAAACACAAAATAAATATGTGATATATGATATGTGATACATTTGAACATAGCGTATTTTTTAAAGAAATGTTTAAGAAAGAAAGAGATTTAATGCGAGTACTAGTATAAACGTGACTGTTAAATGCATTGTTAACTTATTTCACAACATTTGTGTCTTTAGAATAAATGCAGAACCAATGAACGAATACAAAGTTTGTATTTCATTGTCAATACTAAAATTGAAGTTTTGCAAAGAAAAGCAAATAAAGTTCTTGCATGTTATTCTTTCAGAGAGTTTAATCAAAAGTAATCCATTGACTATAGGACAAACAAACAGTTTTTGAACAAGTAGCATAATTGAATTATTTTGATTACCAGCCTTTCATACGATGCCCGTATTTATTTATGAAAAGAGACGTTTTCCTTGATTCCCCCGCCGGGAAAATAAACCGATGCCACAACATCATTGAGGAGATAAACGATATTCGTCGTACCGCTTGCGTCAGCATTGCTTTGGGCAATGGGTCACCATAACCGGTTCCCTTAAGCCATCATCCAAATTCGCCATAATCCGCCATCGTCAGGATCTGTTGGCAAAGAGAATGAATACAAATTGGTGCGTGAAAAACACGGACCATCTATAGCACCGCAATCACATGAGCACGCCAATGCGAGTCGCTTTTCAGGGCACATGCGGAGCGGTAGAGTCCTGGTGGAGCTGCTTATAATGTGTTCATGAATTGATGTGATTGATGGATCGGTTGATTTATATCGTTTGCATTACTTCACCGGCATACAAATAAGGGTAATGGAGACCGATTTTTCACGTTGGTGACATTGCTGCGGGGCAGGGTATTTTTCGCGATACTGTTCATTATGATCTCCCTTAATGAAGAAACGGGAAATGATGGTGTGCTCACTATAAACATTGAAAATAAACGATTTTTTATCGACTAAGTATTTCCAAATGAACATAGAAAAAATCACAGCTCTTGTTCAGGAAAGTTCGCAATAATATTGATCAAAACTGTTGAAACACGTTATCGTAGTTGGTGTAAACTGTCACAAATCATACATCAATCGCCTTCAAAAAAGGTCAAACGGACATACCATAAGGCTTTGGTAAGGTTTGTTCTACATTCAATTTCCGCTCCCTTGATCGATGTGGGAAGTGCGATTTAACAAAAAAAGGTAGAAATTTCAGCCTCGTTAGTAGCTTTCAGTCAGCTCGTGTTCATCGAATGGATTATCGGCCGGTTTATGCTGGTTTATTACTTTCCTTCCATTATAAAAAAAATATCGCATGAGCTATCGATATTAACTTTTTAAATTGAAATAAAATAGAAATGGTGTCATAAAAGAGTGTTGTTGGACAGCGCTTCTTTTGCTATGTGTCTACTATCTGTTGCGATGTGCTTTCGATGTCATAAAAACGTCCTGTTTTATTTGTCCTTCCTTTCAACTTGTTCAAACCTGTTGAGGCCGCATCGGAATAGTGACAAATTGGGATCAATAACGGACGGTTTCTCGTTGCTGTGAATGTGACAGGATGTAAAACTAATCACCCCCGGGGTCAGTTTACTCCCAAATCCAAGCCGTGGTCAGTCTTCCATCTACCTTGCCTTGCGAGACTTATTCGGTCCTTCACAAAAAATGATTCGCATGAAACAAGAAGGAAGCCTCCGTAGATGGTTTCTTCTTGCCCAGAATGACAGACAGATGACTCCGAAAGATCGATGTCCTAACTGGAGGACGATTAGACGAGATGTGCTTAGGACGATCTGTGCTAATTAATGCCAGTTTCTGTGTTTCTTGCCGAGGGACTAATCCTTTAATGGGTCCATCATTAGATCTGTTTGCGTTCAGTAATTGAGACAAATGGGAAAAATCTTTTTTTTTTTCCTAATCATGTCTTACTCGGTAGCAGAGGAAAAACGAATATGTTTAAGCGGTAGCGTTTGTTAATATAAATATTGCAGCCAAGCATCTGTGACATTGGTATATCAGTTAGTCCACTATTGAGTTTGATATTTACTATATATTAAATAAATGCTGTATGTTAAAAACATCCAAATTGGGGTTGTAAGGCTGAAGACTTGTGGTTGTTGGTTTTCTTGAAATCATAGCAAAATTAGTATGAAGAAGCAAGAACCAAATAGCTTTCCTGAAAACATCCAAAATGTTAAAAACATTAATGAAATAAAGAGTTTTGAACACTTTTAATTAGGAATAAATTAAACAGAATCATTGAATTAACCAAAACATTAGTCAATGCAATGTGAATGACACGATATATGTTTTTAACCAGTTTTTCCTTTATGATATTTCCTAATAAAACTCGACTACGCAGCCGTTTTCGTTTGAATGAATAAAATTCTAAAGTATATCTTACTACTTCTATTGACATTGACAAGCAGTATAAAATTATCTTCGCAACAAAATGAATAGTTTAGTCTTCGTATTGTTTTTATTTCTTCATCACTTTATCTCATACAACTTTTTTCATTTCGTTCAAACCGTATCGTTCCCATCGAGCATCTGGTTTTCGCATCATCCTCAGTGTCATTAACGGGCGAAAAGACTATGCAGGTATCACGTCTGGTTCCAGATAGGACTGATTGAAACAGGAAGGATGTGATTTCGGATCTGCCAAGTGCTAGGATAGGAAAAATCAGTTCTTTTTCGATGCGCAGCCGAATGCATGAGTGATGTTTGGCATGTGGTTACTTCTGGTTTAGTCTGTGCAGCTGCGGTTTGTTTGATGAAAAGCAGCTGAATGGGGTTTTCCTAGAGCGGATTCGTTTTATCGAAAGTTTTCCATTTCCGTAATTAACATCAACAACATGCTTTCTTCGTGCTTGAAGTTTACCTTGTAGCACATCGTCTAACCATCGTTATTAGTATCATAGGTGGAGGGGTTGTATGATTTTAGTTAAGGATCTAAGTGATACGGGCAGGCTATGCACAATTACTTAGGTTCTGATTCCTCACGATGTAATAAAATGGGATACTGCATGGGATCTGCACTTAACCATACTTTGAAAGCCGCTCCGTGTGCAGCTTTATGTGAAATAAATGAAATCTGTGAATGGAGTTTTGTGCTCACAGAGGACGCTAATTGGCTGTCGAGTTCAGTTCACCCTCGATTTTTTAATGGCTGCATATTTACCTCATAAAACAAATCCAATAAAGCTCTTTCTATTTCATTTAATGCATTCTAAGCCATGGAATCGTTCAATTTTTTTCAGGGTTCAGAATAAAATCTATTTGTCTTTATTTATTTTTATCAAATAAAATCTCTTAGTCATGTTTTGTTCCGTTAGTATATGAACAAATCTGTGACCGAAGAAACTAACTTATGAGTATGCGCCTGTTTTCAAATGACCACTGAGAAAGAGATAGAGAGTTTTCGCAGCTTAAGCACAAAATATTCCCATGTGGTTAAGCACTCGTGCTGTTTCTGCTTATGCTTTATTTTTCCGCTCATCATCGAAGAAATAACATTCTCATCCGAACCATTTGTTCACATTTTCTGGTGCGATACGATAATAATGTTGTCACAGCCACCGCCATTGTTTAGATTTACTGGAACGTAAATGCGGGTTTCTCATGGTTTTAAAACTAAACAATGCAAAGTTTCTGCACCGGTCCTTACTCTGAGATAATTAAATCCTTCCAGACGGATGAAACTTTTGACGGACTCAAGCCTCATCAATATTATCTTCCAAGAGAAGCTGCGCAGTGTTTGTGATTATTGAAATTAACCGTCGGGCGGAACACAGCGACTCGTTGCGGTAGTACAACGTTTCTGGGATGAAACATTTTTTTTCAAATCAGGTTGAATTGGCAGGCTAGAAACAATTTATCAAAAAGAAAGTACTAGGAATTAAAAGTGGTGAGTAAACTTTTGATGATTTTAACAAACAAGAACCATGGGTAATTGAACTAATTTGTTCGTAATTAAACAGAATTGCTCTTGAATATTATTCTGAGTCAATCCTTTACATATTACCATATTTTACATATGCGTTGCATCCAGTAAATCTGCATTGACTTAGCATAAAGCTCACTAAGAGATGCAGGGATAGCTTTTCATGCACACTTGGCACAAACACTTGGCATTCGTCATACGGTCGAGTAAGCTCTCCTGGGAGCGCCAATAATTCGCTTCACGGATGGATGAAGACACCCTGCGTCCTCCTTCACCCGGAGGCCGATCGATAAGTATCTTATCCGCTCTCACAAACCCCGGACCATCCGGACGAAAATTCCTTTGATGCTTTGGCAAAACTTTAATAGTCCGAGGCGTTGCAGGGTCGGACGAAGTAACTGCAGGACTCAGGCCTCCACTGTACAGGCACCAACCCTTCGACTAATAACGATAATGCCAACTCGTGCCTCCTTCAAGCACGCTCGGATTCGGCTGCAGTGTTCCAAACCGGTCCAAACACTTCACCATCCACAACCGGTCTCGCAAAGGCGCAAGGTACGGAGAATTAATTTTGCAAGGAAGGGTGCAGCTATGGAAGTGAAGTGGTTTAATGTTCTGCAGTGTTCACATATGTATGTGGACAAATAACTCGCTCGCTTTGCCCGGTTTCTTCGTAAATAGCACCTACGATGGTATTATGGTATTTGACGGTCAAGACAAGATTTGTTAGGCAACGTGGAGCCACATGCGTGTGTGTACGTGTGCCATTATGCTACGACTACAGATGCAGCGATACGAGTTAACAAACTGCCACCCTTGAAGCTTGTCAATCCAGGCCTACAAACATCGCAAGCACTGGTACACGGCTGGGATGTGGCACCAAATTGGACTATCCAGTGTGGTTTTGGCTTCCTAAGTGAGTCCAATTGGATGCATGTGGATATTTTATGCCCCTCGGAACGGCTGTCGATTCCTGGCATCGGGAGCTACGAACGAAATTAAGCAACAGACGAAAGGCTAGCTGCTAAATCTAACCATCTCCATGCAAATACAGTTACAAGCTCATGTGGGTCTCCTTTGGAAGCACAGTCAACAACATGTCTTCACTATTGCTTAGCCAGTACCCGCCAACTCGAGTGAGATAATTTTCACCAAATGTTTCTGTGATTGCTTGTCTTTCTCGCTGTCGGTTCACAGTAATTTTCCACAGTTACGGCATAGTTCACATGAAGCTATGAAGTGAAATATTTGTTTTTTTTTTTTTTTTAATATGGGCATAACTTCATTAGGTCCAGTTCCTGGCCGTGCAACCGTTGCGACAGGATGGTATTTGACAAAGAGCGTTCCCACAAAGCACCGCAAATTTCAAAGCGTTACGAGTCTGCTTTCTGATTCAATAACGTTTTCTAAATTTCATTCACACTAGAACTACCGGACCAGTCATTTTGCCACTGTAAGTCAAGAAGCTAGTGGGTCATTTGATTGAAATTTGAACAGTAAGACGTAATAAAATATAGGATTACTTCTTGCTCAAAACATTTTGCTGTATTTACGATCGATCAATATTTTAATTAACGATTGTTAATACTAACTTTTTTCGAATTTTGTACACTCTCCACACCGAAAATCTAGTCTCCACGTCCAAAAACCGCTTGAAACTTTCAAAGCGTTTAACATATCATCCTACACTTTTGTAGAAACTGATCCAATGGATGTAGTGGCCGGAAAGTTGTTTTTTCAGTGAAAAAAGCACAGCAGTTTTTGTTCAAAGATTTTAGCTTTTCCCAATACATCGTCTCCCTCGGAAAGCCAAACCATGTTTTTTTCGCATCTCGCTTCGCCTTTCAGCGATCGGAAAATCAATCAATATTGTATTGGGATATTTTTCTACCACATTTCACAACGTGAACAGCGCTTCAAATTTGATTTATGGCCGCAAGTAAAGATGTACTTTTCTTTTTGCTGGTTCTTTTCGCACAAGCACTTTCATCTTCAGTTTATTGAGGTTTCCAGCCCTGTCCGCTTTCTTTCTTCCGCTTGAATTGTTTGGTTCTCTTTAAGCGAAAATTCAATATCAACATACACCGGAAAAAAAGTGGTATCAACCTTCTCCGGGTTAGACGCACTTCCGTCTTAAGTATTTCTTGAAGTGAGCTAACAAGCTCGATCAACTCACGCCGGAATCGGAAAAACCGTGGTCGGTTCCGGATAAATCGTAATGCAGCTTGAGGCCACCATTCAATGTGCACCTTTTTGGACTCAATCAACATTCGAGTGGAAAATTACCGGTAAACCACCAATGTCTACGTTGAAGGAAAAGGTGTGAAAAAGCTATGGGTCATAGAATTCTGAGTGGGGAAACTTCACCGGAAAGGTAGCGTCATTACGAACAAAAGAAAGTGCTTGTGCCGCATTTGTCCCATCTTTTTCTCGTAAACATTCGAGTGTTTGTATAAACTGCATGCCGACGATCTGCAGGTGGTGTTGGCAGGCGTCGGCAAGGATGCTTAAGAGTAAACTTATGTCATTTAGAAGTAATCAGTCATCTTTCTCTTCCTCTTTAGCTACATTCTTTCATCTTCGGTAACTAAGTTTCATCCAAGCTTCGATGCTATGAGCAACTCAACAAAAAATCCTCATACAGCATCCTTTGCAACCCACAAGTTTAGAGTTATATTTTGACTAAGGATAACCAGCAACGAAAGGCAACTACGGTAAAAGTAAACAACGATGGTTGCTTGGAAAGCAAAGAAGAAAATTAGATCATCGGAGTTGTGCGATCGGAAGAGGTGGTGCATGGTCGATAGATTTACCATTACCCATACCGAGGGTAGTAGGATCGAAGGGCTAGGAACCATGGATTGAGTAAGCTGTAAGTGGACCATCAGCTTGTAGTAGTTTTTTACACCGTTTCCCAGTTTCCTTCGTCCTTTTATGTTCTCAAAATCGTGACACAGGTTAGTAGTGGTTTACTAGTCGTATTTGAATGCTATAATTTTTCTTTTTTTGTTGTTGAAACATTTAAAAAGGAATTGCAAAGGATAAAGCACAAAGGAATGCAAAAATGGGAACATAAAAGCTTCTCATCACAACTTGCATCAAAGTTCCACCTTAAGAGACATCGAATGTAAGGTAAAACCATCGGTTTCACAAGAAAATCAAACCCCAACACTCTTACATATGGAACAGTAATGCTCATGAATCTCTATATTTATCGAAATTATAAGCATGCAGGCATAAATCAGGAGCTAGAAATCTGTTTAACGCCTATAACGAATGCCTGCCTTAATCTAACAGTGCAAAGTGAACCGACACGAAACATGCCGTGGAAAGATACCAACTCGCCCTTTTTCTATGGAAGCACCATCAGCACAAATCAGATAAAAGTTGTGAAATATGGGTTGAGTGTAAAAAGTTTAAAATAAAACGGTAACATCTGTCTGCAAAAAGGATGGAAAAACCCTTGCCATTTCAGCCAAGCCTATCGTTTGTTTGTCGTCTGAGATTTTCGCCAGTCAGTGGAAAATCCGAATTTACCTCGGCGGCTCACACTGGAACCGGTCTGGTCTGTCACTGGACTTTAATGTTGGTCGTTATATCTCGAGCATTAACAACCAAACATACGGCAAATTTCAGCTCCGATGGATTATATTCTAACTGTAAATTTTATTCGGAACATTTCTCAAAATGTAAGTGCGTGCCTGTTCGGGTTCCTCATTGATTCCATAGAAACAATTCAAAAAATCATTGGCTCAAATCGTTTTCAAGTTTTGATTGAATTATAGAACCTTTTAATCCTGATTGTACATGAACCTATTCAGTTTTCTTACATGCTTTTTCCAAGATAAACCACCCGTCACATGTCAAACCAGCGACCCTCATTGCGACTACTGCCTGGAAGGGCGGAGGATAAAATTTTTTCAGTTTTGCCTTCAAGCCTTTGCCATTTTCAAAGATTAAGAACAGAAACAGATGGAATATTGTCAACAATTGCCTGCCATAATGGGTGGTAAAGTTTTGCTCATATTTCAAACATATGGAATCGCGTCTTCGACGATGTCGTTGTTGAGGATCCATATGTTCCACTCCTCGCCAACGAGACGTGTCCAGTTTGGAAATGTTTAAAATCTTTCCGATCTTGCCCTTCTTCGATCCACTTCGACGATTTTTTGTACGGAATTTTATTTATACATTTCAGAAACAAGAGTAAAATTGAAAACTGTTCGGGTTGAAACGAGTTTCGCCTCAAGTTGACCTGTTTGCAGAAGATTTGGGTATGAAGTAATGCACTTCAACTGGAACTAGTTGCTGATATTCTTTCAAATTTTTACTCATCAGATGTATTTTCTGTACAACAACGATTTAATTCTTTTCGACCAAAACTCAGTTTTTAGCCGCAAAAAAGAACTCTCTGTTCACAAAAGAGAAGAGAACTAAACTATTTACAAAAGAACGAAAGCAAGTAATTAAAGAAATATACCAATCTGGCCTAGCCATGGCCTCAGCTATCTTACCTTATATTTACCTCTTCAACAGCGACGCTGCCACTAAATCACCCAATCAATTTCTGACGGTGGTGCAGCAATCCTATTTCTCGGACGCAATCGCAGGCATGACCAGCCAGATCGGTACGATTCTAATGAGCATGGTTTTCGTTAACTCGAACCGGAAGATTTGGCACGACTAGGACTACGGTACATTACTTTTTTCACCCACTTTTCGTACTACTTTTTGCAACGGTTTGTCCGCTGGTTGGTTGAATTGATTTAAACCCTTGGTCCTTGCACACCCTTCGGGTCTAACGGACGACATTTTAACGATCCGACAATTTATTTCTTAGACCCTCGGCCGAGCAGCGACCTCGCTCCTTGTAGGAGTGCTCAACGCTGGACGGCAAATTGCAGTCGGACCCCTCGAATGATTATACTGTAGCACAGCTTGTGCCCAGTCTATTGTGTAATTGTTCCGAAGAGCTGACCAGAAGGAGGTGGGTGCAACATTCTTAAGAATGCTAAAGAAAGTGTAACCAGCATTCTTGACTCAACACGATGGTCCTCCAAGCTCGCTCAGACTGGGCGAAGAAAGATTAAAAGTAAATAACTCCAGGACTTATTGGGTCGGTCAATTTACGGAACACAATCGAATTATTTCGTAAACTGTTTGACCATTTCTTTGTGGTTGGATAGAAGAAACTAGTTGGAATCTTAAGCCAGAGCCAATTATTCCCGCTTTAGTGGGGAAATGGTTCGACATTTATAATCAAGAAATTATTTCAAGTAACCAATCTCACTTCAATGACGAAATTGTTTGGAATTGCATCGTTGGATTCTGATGAGAAGTGGTTTCATGTTTTATTTTAGTTAAAACATATGTGTAAAAAAAACTCATGAATTAATCCATACGCAACTTTTTACGGCTGGAATGATTTTTTTGTCACTGTACTCGGTAAACTTTTCTTTAAAAACTCTCTTTATCGCAATGTCACCCTAAAGCGACGATCATGCTTCTAACCTCAAATCGTGAGAAATTTATGGCCACATCTCTCCGGTGACCAGACAAACACGAAACCGTTTTTAGTAGCTTGCGTCACCGGATAAACATACCACAATCACCAACGGGTCACTGAAAAAAACTCCCCCAGCGGGATATTAAAACCACGAATTTTATGTACCAGAAAAAACCTCACCATCTTTCATCCCCACAAGCACAACAACCATTCGCTGGTTGCGTGTCCCGGACCTAAATTATGAGCGCCCTGACGGTCTTGGTGCGATGTGACGATGGTGCTAGCCGCCTACACTCGATGTGAGATAAAAATGATTAAACCACAGGCGATGCAGGGCAATTCGTTTGTCGGTTTTGTAGCCCGGATGCAGTTCATCTCCGTCGGGGCAATGGTCTACGTTTAACATTCTTTTACAGGAGGTGGGATAGTGGGTGGCCGAAAAAAGTATAACCAACGCTGCACATGAATCTCCAACGTGATCGATATTGCGTCTGTTTGTTATGCGACGTTTGTTATTGCGCTTAGCTCCAAGTGAGCAGCTGGAAACAAACTAACGTTTCCATAACACAAACCAAACCGGTTTGCAGCTATATTTTTGAGCTGTATTTTTGAACATCACGCCAACGGGGAAATAACCATCAGATGAGTAACAGCTAAATGTTCACAAGCGAGTTTCACTGCTTCCGAAAGGATGACGTGTTCTAATTAACCAACGCATTAATCAGACATTTGCTTTGCAGATGAGCTGTAAAACTTGCGACTCATTTTCATACCAGTTATTGAGAGTTCAGTATGGAATTGATAGAGATATTATTCTTCGCTACCCAATGACTAGCAGCTAAGCTTCGAATAATATTCTTAGAATCCAACAGAGATCGTAGGCAAAAAGGAACGAATCATTATTTTTTATGATTCTTTTCGTTACAATATTATCCATTCCTGAATCAAAACAATGGTTTATTAGAGTATTGTGCTATGTTCATCTTTTAAAAAGTATAAAATATTTCTTATGGAAAAAGATAATATTAACTAATGATTCCAATGTTAGACGAGACAATGTAAAATTTAAAAAAATTGCAGAATAATTTAACATGTTTTGCATCGTTATGATTGGAAATTTAAATGTATTTAGAGTTCAATAATCACTTTGATTTTACACATGTGTGTGTGAATAATTTGTTTCATCATCACTCATAAATGATAGGAAACGAAGTAAATTATATTAGCTTCCTATAAAAAATATTTCTCATTTCTGTTTTTAACACTGGCCTTCCAAGTGAACGATATTTTCAAAGCATCGAAACATCTTCAGTTTCGATCGTTAGAAAGCATGCTTATGGCCCAGAACCACCCCTTTATGTAACAAAAACGTGGAGGGAAAAATGTCCTTGCGAACCACGCGCGTACCTTATGTTGATAGGTTAAACGATTTAAGTATCTCCTTTATTAGCATGAGAACGGTACGATACCATAACACCGCGTCTTCCAATGACATACAGAGTCTTTATTATCGTGGCAGTCGTTAACTGAACATCGAGTGAATATTCGCCATCGTTAAAGTACCGTCAGTATGGCAAGCATGCTGGCCGAGTGAACATCGTTTTGCGATTCTATGAGTTTTCTTTATCACTTGATGGCTTAACACTTCCGAATAGAAGAAGCATGTGTATTCATGAGCCTCATGCGAGTTACGATATTACGTGGGCTCTTATTTCATTAGATGTAGCTTACGAATAATATTCTGGGCAAGTTGCTTTAAATTACAATGCTCATAAGACATATCAAAACGATTTGTTTTAAATGTTAGTTTAAAAAACATGTGAACTAAAAATGCGGAAGTGTTTCGAAATAGAGTACTTTGAAAAGATGTCTTACGAGTGAGCTTTATCGATGTCATTTTTACTCGTTGCTTAAATGTGAGAATGAAAAGTATTACATTGCGTGCTGCGCTGATGTACGGGCAAACCTTTTTTATGACATTGTCCAGATAGGTAACTGCTTGGAAAGAAAGGTAGAAGCCAATCAATTGAAATGTGGAAGTAAACATTCGCATCACAAGTATAAAACTGTTATGACTTACCGCAAAATTTCACGAGATTCATGTGTTAACATTCTCTCCATGTGAGACATTTAACATCTTTTCCTAACACACAAAACTGAACCATGTCCGGGCCATAAACAGGAAACCCACTTTGTAAAATAGAGCCTCGCCTCAGGTTCTTAGCGTCATCTCTGTAACCAGAAACAAGTAGAACAGCATTCGCGATCCGATTGTTCAGTTTTATAACCCACCCTGTTCGAACTTTTCTCCCAAGCCTGTTCAAAGCTAAAAATTTCCGCAACATGTACGGCTCCATGTTAAGCAGTTCAGCGTATCTCGACCAACGTCGGCATCGTTGGCTCTGGAGGAAACACGATTAAACTGAGGTAATTCCATCGCACCGAGCAAACGATTTTCACAATGTCAGCGCCATTAGCAACGATGGCAATGGTAAAGCGAACGATGAAATCTCCCCTGAGGCCGAAGGCTTCATGGGCAGCACACCTGATTGCATGAAACGTTCTGATTTTCGGTTGAGATGTTTACCGGTTGCTGCCTAAATTTTTTCCAGTGTTGGCTTTGTGCCGAAATGCACCAGATTCGGGTATTTACGAAAACGAAAATGGGGTCACTGAGTCACTCCACCGTGGAGTGTGGCTATAAGATTCTCATGCCACGTGGTAAAATGCAGTGCCATGTCTAACAGTCGACTGGAAAGAAAGGTAAGCTTAGTACGTTTCTCTTAAAAATAACCTTGTTAAGAGAACAAGGAACCATTGGTTCGAAACACCCGTACTAACGAACCGGAATATTGGCTCGAAGACTAGGTTACATATTCCATCGCCCATATGGACGTTTGTGTGTATGTTTTCTTTCCTTTCGTTACACATCCCCCTGAGAAAAATTCCTTAATGCTGCGCGGGCGATCAACGGAATTCGAACCAGCAAATAAAGAGTCACGTTACATATGTAATAACAATTTAGCAAACGTTACATTGAGGCGTTCGTCTGCAGGTCGGCTTGCATATTTCATGTTCTTTCTCCAAAGCCGATGGAGGTGACGAAAGACAACATAAATATTCAGACTCTGAACGAAATATCATCAAACCTTTAATTCAAATGAACCATGACGAAAGAAAACTGCTCGGTTCAGATCTTTCTAAATTGAGTTATTGGGAGACCATACATGATTCAGAAATAAAGACAACAGCCAGTCATGGTTGAAGTGCTTAAGAAAGCATTCTTTAATTTAAGGCTTCTTGAAATTATGCCTTGATGGGATTGAGGATATTGAACAATGCATATTTCATTAGTTTTAAATAACTATTGAAGGCTAATAAATTATAATAAAGCTCGCAGAAAACCCTTATTCTGGTGCATCAGAGCTGCTTCATCATGGTTTTTTATATTTCTTATCAAAAATTGACAGACCTGCTCAATAAAGGACAGCAAAATTCATTCCAGATTATTTTCTCTATGACCTTCTTCCAAATAACACTCACACCAATGGATGTGTTTCAAACGTGGCATTTTGATGTATTCGATGACATCGTGTCCGTTTGATGGATTCCCCTCAGGTTCTAAAAAAAAAACACGCGTGAAAGCCCTCGCTATCTATGTTTATGATAAGCCCACGCACTTCCTATGGAAAACACCATCCGGTCAACCTTAAGGGACGCAAGAGATGGTAATCAGTCGTCGAGCTTTCAACTGCATCTGACCTTAAAATCATGAGACTAAAAGGAATCGAAGGAGCGTGAAGTTTCAAATTTTAACACGTCTTAGAAGTCGCGCGAGCATCTTGTGTCATGAATTTCTAATGTGGTCGATTAATCGATGTTGGAAAGATCGTTTTGAAATAGGGAGTGAATCGCATCGATGGAAATGTTATAAGCCTGTACCTCCAAAGTGCGTCTTTAGAAGAGTGCTTTTCGACCAAGTTTCATACAGGAGAAACAAGTTCATCTGCCGGTAGAGGATGGAGGATAAACATTGCCACGCACTTCGTGAGACACGGCGCAGACTCCACGAGGATGAGAAGTCACATTGCCGGATCAGATGGTGCTCTGAACAGATCCTCACGCTGGAGAAAACAATTCCCGATGAACCTCACTGTTAGGGCAGGTCCTGTGAGGCCTACTCCGGAGGCTGAAAGGTCAGTCCTGGTTAATGCGCTACTGAGAGCGGGCGTCCATATTGGATACAGTGCATCGGCAGGTTTATCAGAATGGATCTGCTATTACGGTGTATCGTCAAGTGCTTCTTCGTTCAAAACAGTTCATCGAATTGCTGAACTGGTGTTCGTTGGGGAAATGGCAATTCTATTATCTAGCTCTGTACGGTTCCAGCAGATTTGCTGAGTGTCAGTCCAGCTGAAAGATTAAACAAGAACAAGATTAATCAAAATCAATTATCCTGTGGGTACGTGTCCATTCAGTGATGAGATAAGCCTTTCAATACCGTGTCTTTTATGTAGCGACTCGTCTGGAAAAATGTAATAAAACACTTGCTGATCCTGCAGGAGACCATAACAAGTATGACACTAGTCGCTCTGAACGTTCCGTTTGTTCGCTCGCAGCAACAAATGGCTCGGTACCACCTTGTGATAGAAAGACGCTCCACAGGGAACCATCAGCAAATTCTGTGGTGGAAACTCTGAGTGTATTCGAATGGTGGTGGTAAACAACTTTCGCACCATTTATATGCGCGAAGGTCATTACCCTGAGGAGGTGTACATGTAACTGCGAAATTATATTGAAAAAATGATCCAGAGACTGTCGCGCACTTCGAGAGGGTGTTTGAGTTGCCACTAAAATGAATACAACCTCAAGTGAATAATGGAAACAGTTTTTGGTCAGGGAACATTTAGAAAGTGTTCTTCACTCTGTTGAATATATTACTTTTTTATGTAACAACTAACATTCCAGTTATTTTATCAAAATTGTTTTCCTTAAAAACTTATAGCAAAGTGATCAAATAAACATAAATCATATACATCGTTGTAGGAATTCTCTCAAACTCAGAATAGACAATGAACACAATGACAACAAACACTGAAGATGTTTGTGTCACTAACATCAAAGCAGTTTTTAATTTTTTAAAAAAAACAGCGCAACGTTCATACCCAAGCTTAAAGTAATTTTTGTGTAAATGTAACCTCGTTGGTTTTCATTTATTTTGTTTCGAGAACGTACAGATCTTCTTTAACTTTGCAAATTTGTAGGTTGTTTTTAAAAATTGTTCATCCTATGATTGCATGGAAATATCAAATTGATTATTAATTGAAAACGTTTCAATAACTTACACTCGCCTATAAACATGATTTAGTTTCTTGGACTACAATAATTTTACCGACGTTTCGTAAACTTATAAGATACTCGATGGTATGACAGATGTCTTCAGCTATTTTCACTCAAACATTCTAAAGCCGAGTTTCGACGAGTCGATTGGCAAGTTGCCATCGTCTCGTTCGGTTTGTGTCGCAAAGGAAACCGAACGTCTTTTCAACCAAAAACCACCAGACCAAGCCTTCAAAATGTGTGGACATTTCACGGAGAACGTACCACAGGACCCCATCCAGGCTTTAGCCATTTATCATTATCAGCATCCGACGCGTGCATGCAGAGTTTTCCGGGTTTCCTGCCGAGCAAACGTTGGCATGCGGGAAGACACGACTTACCTTCCAACGGCAAGACTCTGTCCATTCTTATTCGCTGCCCGCGGATAAAAGCGTTCGTGTGCGCGCTATTCATGAACATTAAATATATCACTGATTCTGGACTTCCATTTTGTTCCCCTGAACTTCGCTCTCCATAACCGTGGCCACTGTTTTACCCTTGTGCACTTTTCGATAGGCCTAATGTAGGAAGGGAAATCGAACCACACGGACGTAAACGGAACTCGTAGCATTGTGGATAACGAGAATTTATGGTGGCGATTTATTTATGAACGCTTTTTGTGCCAATCGCTGGCTTACGCAACTGTCCATTCGTGCAACGTTTCGATGTTGAATCGGATTTGGCCGTCTCGATAGGTTTGTTGCGTGCGGGTACGCAGAAAAACACTCAGTTATTACGCCTAGCGGTGGCTAATAAAAAACGAGATAACCAGATTATTCACGCTTAAAAGAGTCTATCTGCTGATTGAGTTTGGCCACAAGAAACACACCACGGGACGTACTTTGATTCATCGTTTAGTCGTTTAATGTTATCTTCCATTTTTCTGAATTTTATTTCTTTATGTAACCCAAAACACCTTCGTTAGCTTAATATTTGTTCACACAAACTTACGATAAGTAGCATTCTTCTATCTTTCAAATATACATCATTTCTCCGTTCCGCAGGTAACTGGTATGCCTAGCAATAATCTTACCTGAGCTGGCCTAGAAACACGAAATTTCACTCAAAAAAAAAAGGAAGATCATCAAAAAGAGCAGCGGCGATGAACGTGTCTTGGAGCGTAAAAATTGCTAAAATAAATGATCGTATTCTGTTACTGAAACTTGTAATGTTACAGTTCGGTGCTTGTGCATGAAATGAAAAAAGAAGACCGCTGAATTACCGATAAATGATAGCAGAAGACGGAAAACTTTAACCCTGTTCCCTCCTGAAGGACCGTAAAATACCGAAGACACAAGCAGTGAAACCAGAGAATGGAATACCGGTTACTTCTACGAAAGTAAAAATAAAGGCAAATCAACTGACTACAGGGAAGAACGGAAAAACATTCGGAAACAAAGTGTTATTTAGGTTTCGGTAAAACAAGTAAGACGGACGTGAACGTTTTTTATTTCCAAGTTTTTTCCTCTCAGAAAGACAATAAAAAAGAACGAAACTGAAAGAGAGTGCTTCCGTTTCCATTTCGAGTGACTGAACGATACAACATGGAAACTTGGCATCGTCATTAGGCGAAGCAATGCGGATAATGATTTTGTGATGACATCGCTGGGCAGCTTGAAGCATCAATGCAACAGAGTCGCACTTGCGACAATTGTGTTCTTACTGACGGTAACAATTGGTAGGTATTTTTATCAACTTAGAAGATTTTGTCATCGACGTAAAATCAATTAACTAACTAATCATAAGAAGTTTATCAACATAATTGTAACGAAATTGGTTATCCGACCAATCGCAACGGAAGTTCGGCTAGAATTTCCCGAGAGTTTGGTCTGTTACAGTTGAAATGAACGTTAATGATTTAACATTTGTCATAAAATCCCTAACAACAACCAAAAGTCCGAGCAAAAGTAAAATACAATACCAAACATGATGAAACATTGTGCACTTTTTTGAGTACGACATCACAATATTGACCATTTCTCAGGAACCCACACTCGTATCGCGTCCGTATTGTATTACATCAAAATGAAGAAATTAGGTTTATGGTTACAATATATTCCATCTGTGCTTCCAAATTTATCAAGCAACCTCAAACAGTACGGATCTAAACAAAAAATACACGCGATGGTGTTCTGAAAATTTAAAAGTCGTAATACAACTTGTATGTAGCTGTATTCCATTTAAACCAAATAATATGGAAATGTTGTTATTTATCTCTGGTTTAGTCATTTTCTAATTAGTTTTGCAAAATCCAATCATTCATTTTAATTGTTCTGTTTGAAATGAATCCCCAATGACGGTTGAGTGCCTTCTAAGAAGGGTTTTTACTAAGAAGGTTTCTAAGAAGGTTTTAATTTACTTGGCAGTTTACAGATGGAACAAGAGATGTAAAGGTTAAAACGTCATTATCCTAAACAAACAAACATTTACATGTTTAAATGTTTAAAACAAAAAAAAATGGTTTACTGCTTTTGAAAATAAGTCAAAACAATTAACTGACATGAAATTAGTAATAAAAGTGAATATGTTTGGAGCATTCGCTTTCGGTTTCAGATGCTCACGAGCAGACAATGCCTGCAGATCATGCCATGGTGGCGCTCGTTTGCCTACCCTGCAACCCGTGACGTCCTTCCAGCAATCGGTCCCATCAATCTCATCGGCATCGCTTGTAGCCGAGGACAGCTTTGCCTACGGTGTTACATCGAAAGGGGCGTCTACACTGGCTTCAGGCACGCTTTTGGACTGGACAACGACGACGGTAAACATGTTGGTGTTTGGTACGCAATCTAGCCGAAACATTGAAGCTGACAGTCCCGGCTGACCAGAGGCGAAGGTAGATCCATCCGTAGAAAGTAGCAGTGACGTGAAAAGCACATCATTTCAGCCACGTAAGTCTAGATTGAATTAACAGGTGTCTGAGTCAGTAAGCTTACAATCTATAGAAATAATTCAATTATACAATGCAGGAGAAACCAGATAAATGATATTTCTAGAAGTTAATTGACAGCAAATGGCAAGTCAATCATACGTCGAACCAGAAAGAAAAGCAATATAGGATAGAATCTCTCTAAGAATGGCTATCTCGGAGAGAACAAACTATATTCTATCCTTCTCATTGTCATTTCGAACACTATAGTACATTTCGTGTTTTACTGACCACCGTTAAAGCTGACTCAATTAAATTATTCAAATCACACTGATGATACGTTCTTTCGGTCGCATCCCATTGTTCGGTTCTAGCATTACTCATTCCCACGCTACCTGACGTGCGACGTAGTCGAGTCGTCCATTCGATGCCTTATCAGAGCAAGCATCACCACGAACGCCACTGGGGTCCATTTTTCGAGGAACCGGTCAACGTGACTTCCGGAGCGGCCTTGCCCGTTGGATATCATTTATCAACGGAGGCCATCCTCAACTGTAGGGTAAATGCTGCAAGACAAAACGGTAAGCATCGCCGACAGCTTCGCCATCTTCGTCATCCAGATGTCGTTATTCATAAAAGGAACCACAATAGGCCGAGCTATCCCAAAGCACGCGATTTCATCGGATAGGAGCCTCCTTACCATATTAAATCATACCTGCGCACCTGAATGTTTATTCCTTCCGGACTGGGAAGGAATCGTCTCCGAAGACCTCCAGCGCGTCTGGTGATGAAAGTGAGGCTATGGCCGGGGACTAAAACCGATTCGAGATTTATGTGCGGATGAATATCCGAGTGCCCCGACAGAGGGCGCTTTGCCCTTTGCTAAACAGGATGAGAAGGAGTTTGGAGAACCCGAACCCGTAAGCGGGCGAAAATTAATCTTATCTCTCCCCCCCCCCCCTTTTTACTCTTTTCCACGTGCTGGCATTTTATCTGCTCTTCCATCCTCCCTCGGAATGTTTGTGGCATGTATCGCCGGCGTAGGTGATGTGGATCCGCCGGACCACCGATAAGGTGTCATTACTCACCGTCGGCAATAATACGTACAGCGGGGACCCGAGGATAAAGGTGAAGTTTCAATATCCCAATAATTGGAGGCTACATATCAACCCGGTCAAATCGGACGACGCCGGACTGTACATGTGCCAGGTGTCGACACATCCTCCTCGGGTGTTCGCAACGAATCTGACGGTGCTGGGTAAGCTGAGGGCAAGGATTCGAATCCAGCTAGGATCCCTCAAAATTAGTAAATAACCTGTAGAAGTAAATAATTTTCTGGTGTGATAATTGAAATTCGAAACGACGTAAACGTGAAAAAGGGAGTAACTTACTCATGATAGTCTTATGCGTACACGAGACGTACACCTACATATCTCTAGGGATAACTTTTATTCATATTATTATTTGAATATTAGTTTGTTAGATGTTAAAACCTTTTTTATTCAATTCAGATAAAACCTTTTCTCTAGAATGTGCGAATATACCCAATAAAATGTTCGATTTTTTTCCAAATTAATTACGAAAACTGGACTTCGTTCGAATCTTTCTACTGCCTCCGTTATCAATAATTCTATTCCAACTATATCGCCAATGATTGGGTTCATTTCACCCTTCACTCAACCACACTCTCTTTTCGCTGATATGCACAGAACCCACCGTGCGGATTGTGGACGAAGTGGGTCACGAGTTCTACGATCGGTACTATAAACTGGGCAGCACGATAGAAATCTCATGCCAAGTTTCGACGTCGTATTTGGCGACTTTGCCCCCGAGCTTCGCGTCAGCGTCTCAGAGATCGAAGGCATCCGTATCGGTGGCGGCTAACACTGTCGGCCATACATTTCCCCCGGGAGGAAGCGACAAACGAGTGATGTAAGGACCACCGAGGAACCCTAAAGACGATAACAAACTAACCGACGTCACGAAAAGCGGCTTGAAAGCGGACCAAGGATGGTGCCGAGCTGCCGAAGGATGTCAAAATGAGTTTTAGGTGAGTTTCATCACCCATACTGGATAAGGTATATGTTTGTGTCCATGTTGATGTAGTTGGTACGTGTTGGGATGGTTCTGACGACGAGGTGTCATTTACCGAAAATTGGTCTATTTCGAAAGAAACTGCTCTTGTTGGTTGTGATGCAAACTGTGATTCCATGTGTAATAAAGATGATTATTATGTGGCATTACATGCCATTACATTAGTTTATTTCCCTTATCATAACATTCAATTTCTTGTTTTTTTTTTACAAATTATCATATCAGTATCAATTTCTCTAGTAATGTTGTTTTCGTTTTAATAATAACAGGTTTGATAATGTTCAACGTATATAAATGACATGTATACTTAAAGTATGCAGAAAAAATAAATAAACCATAAAAGAAGACTAGAACCTATGAACCCATAAAAGAAGACGAATTTGTTCCTAAATTGTCCTGAAACGTTCGCCATAATGTTTTGTGTTCCACATTCAGATAGAATTCCGGTGAAACATCGTTTGAATCCACTGCCTGGCGAATCCTTTCATCACACCGGACAATTTGTGGTTCAGCAACGGGCATTGAATGAAAATGTATCGACAATTCGCAGAACCGAAGCAACATAACTGTGCCGTATTGTTTCCCGGTCTCAATCGGATCCATCACGCATCCATGCGGCCTTTATGACCGACGTCCTTTCCGTCCGATGGTCTAACCTGTTATTCTCCATTCGTTCACAGCGGAACCAAGCAGTGGCTCATAAGCCGCATTTCGATCCTGCATGCGAACCGTGTCCACAATGGCGCCTACAACTGCACCGTCGCTGGCAAGCAGAGTACGTCGGCCCAGGTGCAGGTTCTAAACGGTGCGTATGGGTAATACGATTAGCATCGGGGCTGGGTCAAGCGGCTCAAGCAGCACAGCGACCCTCGGTTCTCGCAAGTGTGATGATGAAAATTTTATTGTCTTCGGATTTTCGGTACTTTTCGTACAGGTGAGACGCCGGCCGCAGTGCAGCATAACTCTGGTCATCGACGGGAGGAAGCGTTCGTCCTGGTTGGCATCAATACGATAATGGCGCTATTGTCGTGGTGTGTTCTACTGAATTTTGGCTGGTTTCAATTGAAACGATTGCAAATATGATGAGAATTTGTTCACATTCTTTTTAATACCGTTAAAACGCTGCAAAATCGATCGACCTGGGCAAAGGTTATTGAAATTACCACACAGATTTAGAAGATGTGACTGAGCGTATTCAAGAGACAGTAATACAAAGGAAATGTCCCAAATGCGAATGATGATCGAATTGGTATTCAGCCCTCTCTGCAACATACTGTGGTTGCGTCTAAAGAGGTATAATCATGTGTAAATAAAAACAGATCAATTTATCAAATACTATAAGTATTGTTAATATGTAAATATTTGAAAGGTTAACAGATTTGATATGTTTCGATGGAACAATAAATGACTTGTGTATGCAACAACACAGTTTCGAACACCCTGAGTGAAGTGCATTACTTTCCATTTTAATTTTTGTCGTATTCCGAATATCCCATACTCACAAAAGAACAGTGATGCAACGGAAATCCAAAGGAAATTTCAGGATAAACATTATAGTTTTGTTCAAACGAAGAGGGGGTTTTAACTAAATACTTTAAATATTTATTATTGTTTTGAAAACGTAATTGATTCTTCGTATGCATGGATTTTGTTTATTCTATTTGAATAATCCTGCTTATCATATGGTGATTTAAGGAATTGCAATTTCAATTCGAACAGGCGATGAGCTATAAATTATTATAATTGTAGACTTGTAGTATCCTCGGCGCCAATCACTTAGTTTCTCAAAACAATATAAATTCAATCTCTCTAGGATTTCCACAGCTAATGGATCCTATTCTTCCTGGTCCGAACGCTGGCTGCAGAAGATTGTGTCTCTACCGTTCGCCATTCGATGGATTTCAGCCGTTTGCAAGATGATACATAAAAGCCCAGCAGCAATGTCTTTGAATAATTGCAACAGGAGGAAAAACAAAAGGGACCCAGAGAATCGTTCTAGCAAATCCGATCTCAATCCTCCCTGTTACCCGATGGCAGGAACAATGTTTCCGCCGCTTTCAGTTCCTCAGCGCTGGAACCAGAGCTTGGAAAGCTTCAGCACGCCAACCCGTCGGCTTGATATATGCAATTCACTCAGCTTTTCTTAATAGATTAACGTTTTTTCATTTGCCTTCTCGGATGCCATTTCCTTCAGTCTACCTTTCTCCAGCTCGTTCCGATGACAAGCCACTGGAGCGTGGGTTCGGTTACACCAGCCTTTCTTCTTGCTTTGTGCGGGATTGTGCACTTGAGAAACCGTTGGCAAAAAGGCAGGATGGTGGGTCGATTTGATTTGTAATTGATTTTTCCTCAACTCGTCTATACTGCTTCCGGATGGGTTGCAGTTGGGAGAGGTTTCTTTTCTTACAGTTCTGCCAGAAGAACCATTCAGAGCGAAAGGTAATGCATAAAACGGTGATCGAGCAATCGAATGAATGGCAAACGAGGGTTTCTTTAGCTTTCTTCCACTTGCTGACTTAACCACCAGCCCGAAGCCGAAGAATGGTGGAGCTATTCTCGAAGGACAGGTGAAGAAAGGAAAGTTTTTGCGACTTTTCGTCAACCTAGATTTAAATCCACACGTTTCATCGCGCTTCCGGACTCGGCAGTTCGCAGGTGGAACGAAGAAAAAGTTCTTTTCCTTCTTCGCTTAATTTTTCCTCCAAGTTACGCCTCATCTGGTTTCCGTCACTTTTCACGGTGCACTAAGCTTGCCGCTTGTTCTGAACGCCTTCGACGCTGCGAAAAATTTTATCCCATCTGCGCGACGCGTTATCAATGCCAGTGAAAAACCAAGGTCTTCGAATGGCTGGCACGTGACCGATTACCAGCAATCGGGATGCGAGACAAGTCAACGAATGGAGCAAATGGAAGGAACACCATAGGAGTGATAAAAGCTTTTATCCAAGGGTGTTTTAGCAGTGAAGTGAGTGAAAAATTATGCAAAGAAAACTTTCCCACTCAGCTGGAAAAATATTGATTATTTGCCCTCCCCGCTCTTTCTTCTATCGTGCATCCTTTCGTGACGGGAGACTTGTTATTAAACACAAGAAAATGTTTTTCATTTCCCACACCACGATTGACATTGATCGAGGTCCGGAAATAAATAACCGAACTCCGGCACGCGTGGATTTGAAACGAGTTAAATCCTTTTGCTCGGATTTGTGACTGAACCCCGGAGCTATGATTGATTGTGGAAATGATGAATAGTTTTAAAAAGTATTTGTAATGAAACAACGTGCATCGTTTTCTTGCTATTCAAAAGGATGTTTTGTATAAAAAATATTTTTCTTTCCAATTGCTAATTTGGTTAATTTTTTTTGATTGCTAGAATATTACAGTAAAATCTAAACCATTATTTGATTGAATTTACAGTATAATCTTAACCATTATTTGATTAATTTTTCTTCTCGTTGTAACAACCTCTTGGTCATGCCTGCCCCGTGAGGGGTTGTAATTATATTTTTTCCCTTGGTGTACGTGAATAGGAAGTCCTCTCGTAAAGGGAGGCCGTAATTACAATGTTCACATAGCACATAACGTGTGACGCTTTATTATTGACTTACATGTTCTTACAAACACATCCGAATATCAGGTTTTGTGTTGCTGGAAATAGTTAGACATTTTCAAATTACAACCAAATTTGACTTTAACAGATTTCAGTATTGTCAAAAACCATGTAAAATTTAATTTTCTATTTGGTTTAATTAAAAATATCTCGTTGTACCTTTATGAATAGCAGATTCTTTATTCATCGTTAATAGTTGACTGATTCCTAATATTTTTCGATTAGATTGTACAAAATATAACTCACCGAATTAAGAATAGTTAAAAAAAAGGGTTTTTTGTTTCGTTCTTCCTATTTTTTTTACAAAAAGGATTCTACGAAGTTCAAAAAACATCAAAAGCTTCTAAGATCTTTTAACACTTGTAGTTTGACAAGTCCATACCAGACAATACCATAACGGTTTTCGACTAGCTTCGCAAAACATTCATAGTTGTAGGGCCTTGCAAATATTTAAAAAAAATATTCGAAAGTCAAATTTACTAGAATTCAATGAAGTATTTTACTATAACAACCATTTGAATAATTAGATAATTATTTTAAAGTTTCTGTCTTCACAATCAAACTGAGATAAGACAAATGTCCCTAGCAATGCTTCTCTTGTGGCTTTTTCATAATTCCTTAAAAATCCCACCGTGGTGTTCCACCAAAGCTGACCGAAACCACTAAACACGATTAACGAAACGTAAATCTCTAGGAAACGATAACTCCTCCTGCAACACCGAGGTGAAATTAAATAGAATCCCGTTAAACTTTCGGTACTCAAAGGCTGGTTCGTGCTTGGGGCGTTCTGTTCAAGGCTAACCCATTTTACCGATGGACAATGCGGATGTACCGTGCAGCTCTGCTAACGACTAACCCAACGGCTTCATCCATTCCAGTCGTTTCGCCCTCGGACGGACGCCAATGTAAGCCGGCGTAAAGCGTTTGTGGAATCGGAAGCGGAACGCCACAGGCATAATTCACCACGTTTGTGCATCCCGATCCGACCGATAGATTGGTACTGCAGCGAGCAAAAATCGGGGATCACCCCGAGTGCATTGAAAGCCAAAACCGCCTCTAAATTCATCCGCAGGGCGAGCGGGTGCAAGTGCAATGCCACTGCTTCCGGTTGCAATGCCGCTGTTCCTGCCGCAAGCTTCTGCTGCGCTTGTAATGCAGATAGCGAACTGTTTGGTGAAACTGATTCATGGTTCACAAGTTCACCGATGTCATATGCCTTTTTGCCAGCAACGCCGGATGTAGCTTCTGCTTCCCGCGTCACAGGATGTTGCACATAACAGTACAAGTTTGAGCTTTCCGCTTTAAATCAAGAACAAAATAAGATAAAAGTTTTGTAGTTTAAACTGCTTTTTCAACTTACAGTAGGATGATTTATCAAGTCATATAACATATCTCAACTTGCTTCTCTTGAAGATGCAAAGTAGGATTATACCTGAACAATAGTTTTCATACTAGGACAACCCTTGTTTGACCACTTTGCGCCGTTGAAAACTTGCTTCCCTAGGCCTTCCCTCCTCCAAATTGTCCGAGGAACTTTACATAAATCGGACAATTTCTCGCCTCGCTCAAAATGCGTGATTGTCCGAGCGCTCGTTAATCACTTGCTAAGTGCTCAATTTGCATACCGTTCAACTTCCCGAGTTCCTCGTCCACGCTTCATCGTGGCCTTCCCCTAACTCTCACACTCACTCTACATTCCGCAAGCTCCTACCGCCTTCTGCAAATAAATGTGAAGTTAAACAATTTGAAGCCCAACGATAGGAGCTTCAAATTAATTTTAACTGCGCGTCATGGCAGGACGTGCTCTGATTTTGCTCATAGATACCCCGGGATGAGAGTGTTCGAATGCATTTTGCTTCTGGCGCATTATAATGATTTATGACGTAAGGCACACACAGTGAGCCCCGGACATCAATGGTTACGTGCCTCTTTGACTCCCCGTGCAAATAGTGATATCGCGGGCGAAATGGCGCGAAAAAAAGCAGTCGAAGCGTTTGGCGTTGGGTTTTGTTTATTCCTTCCCGCGTTCAATCCGCTTAGGATGCACTCAACCGGGTTTTTCCCTGAACGTTCCATATCCGGCAGCAGTGTGCTAAAATATTTGTACAGGATGTGTGAAGTCAAGCTGGTGGTGCCCAGGGATGACGTGAACAGCGAAGTGAGTGTTGCGGAATCAAAGGCTCGTGGAAGGCACGGAAAACCCATTTCGACGGACCGGAAGTCGAAGGGCTGGATTACTCGGAAAACAAAGGCAAACGGTTCACGGAACTGCGACTTTCGACGGGTTTGCCGTTGCATGGTTTCGCGGAAGTTCCGGCCAGCTTTCCCGTTTACGGTTTTATTATATCGGAGGGAGATTTATATTGGAGCGAGTTTGTAATAGACCAATATTTATCTACTATCGGCCACCAACGGTTCTACTATCCGCCGCGTTACTTTCAGCATCATTTTTCGAGGTCTTCGGGCTCGGTTTTGTATTGATCTTGTTTCCGTTTACTTGATTGGCTATTAAATTTGAACACAAATATAAAGTATACTCACCAAGTACTAAAACAACAATCTGCTTTGCTTGATTATATCGGATTCCCAGAAAAATTTAGATGAGGTATATTAATTCAAGTTTCTATAAATTTGAGCAAATATGACAAGTAAGCGAAAAAAAATTGCAAAAATGTTGGATATGATATGTGCGAATCGTTACTAAAGACACTGTTGACGCTATCGATCGCTTTTTTCCGTCCCTTTTTCTCTCTCTAACCTATAAAACTGTTTGTCATAATTTACCAAACGCGTTTCTTTTTACTTTTCTCTTTGCAATCTCCCGCTTTCGATAGTCCTATCGGAAAAGCGCGCTTAGGGAGTCGATGCTTCAAAAGCGGAACCGAAAAAACAATCACACTTCCGCACGACAACGCTCCTCAGACTCATTTTTCTCTCGATAGCTCGTGAACTCTGGAGGGTCGTGAAGAAGCAGCACATCATCCTCATCCTCCTTTGCTTCCTTTTCATCATTCTACTCCTTATCCTTCTATGGGATTGATTCGAATTGTCTGTGTTTTGGTGTGAGAGCTCGTTCAATATCTTCGGGAGTACTAGGGGCGAGCGTATGATACGTTCTCCTTATCTAGATTAATTTTTCTACTAAACTTGTTTAAGATTGTTCTCATATAAATATATGCGCGATATTTGATAATAAGCAAAGAAAGGTCGCGTGAAGCATAGACAAAACTTGATTTCATGCCCGAACACAAGGCAAAGATGAAAGACGCATAGCTTTAGCCATGAGAAAAAAAACTCCTCCCCCTCTTCAGCCAAAACGAATCGGCTTGGCGACGAGACGAAGTGAACTAAATTTATCAAGCTGATAGATAACTTATGGTAGCCATGCTGGAAAATATGATTTTCTTGTTCGAGACATTCGGGGGAGGAGCAACCACGAGAAACCCATTTTCTTTATTGAAGTCGCATGTGAAACACATTGCACCGTGGCTAGGTTTCGTAGACCTCTTTGTCTTCGTTAAGGCTCGACCACCATATCGGTTTTGTGCTTCGTTTTGTTGTGATGAATCCATCTCTTTTCAAGGAAAAGGAACCACAAAGTTCTTAGAATATGATTGAATTGTCTTTGAAAAGAAATTGTTGTAAATTAATTATTTTGTATACACCACAGACACACGCTTGCTGCCAGGTGTATTATTCTCTTGCATATTTAGCATCTACCACAATTAACACAGCACAGCTCATGGCAAATACAGTGAAGTACAAGCTTTTTCATTTCATCATAGAGTCAAGCATGTTTAATCCCTTCTTTACTTTTTGCTGTATGGATAGACTATCACTGTATATCGCGGATGTTGATACGATCACTTGAAAGCTCACTAACCTAAATAAAATTTTAAGGATTATGCTGACGGATGTGGATAAGACAGCAAAACTTCTATTTACTTTCGAGCAGAGTGCCACAATATTGCTTTTGTATGTGCTTTCGTAACAATATTGCAATGTACTTAACGTGAACGTTGTTCATTTATTTTTTTTATTTTTAAGTTTTTATGCATTCACCTTCCCGGATGTCGCAAAATATGAATCGGACAGCGATAAACGATAGAAGATCAGTAATGAAAGAGTGTGCTAGCAATACCCGCATTTTTCGCTCCCAGATTATGACTGTGCGTTGGCGATCCCGTTCTGGCCCACTTGAACTGATAGTGTGCTGGTCTCCTTTAGCAGCTCTCCCGGGAGATCGCTGTGTGACATTGAGAGATCGCATGTTGCGTTCTCTCGCAGCAGTGCAGTAGAACGAGAGTACCCCTAGTGGCAAAATCAGCATGCTTTCTCGTTCTGTCCAATTGACAATTGATACCGCCAGAATGAGAAAGCATGCTGATTTTGCCACCGGGGACTTCTTCAGTACTCATAGCAAACGTTAAAACAGAATGCAGTCCTACTCTTACTCCTTGATAATTGGTACTAGGACATCGCGATCCTGTTCACAGCAAAGCAAAACGAGTTGCGCCACATCCTGCAGTAACAGGCAGTAGATTTCTACTCCTTCCTTAAGTTTGATAATGAATTATAACACTCCGACTCAACTAACTTAATGACAATTTTCATATAAAAGAATGAATCCTGTTTTCTCTGTTCATGTAATACGTAAAAGTATAAAATAAATTAAATGAAAAAATAAATTTCAAAACAAAAGCTTTTCCCTAAACGTACTAAAAAATAAAACATAATGTATGTTAAATGACATATGTATTTATGTATCAGTTTTTCGTTTTTGTCGTTATTCGCATAGCATCGTAGATGGCGATCGAACTGAGAGCAATCTCGATGTAATGCGAATAACGATAAAGACGAAAAACTGATACATAAATGCATATGTAATTTAACATACATTATGTTTTATTTTTTAGTACGTTTAGGGAAAAACTTTTGTTTTGAAATTTATTTTTTCATTTAATTTATTGTTCAATTGCAGACAACACGTATGAGCTTTATCGCTTGAAACAATCAAACGGTTTCCGTTTAGCGCTATCAGGACCGCAGTATTCAACAAACAAGAAAGTAAAAACACGGATGATGCAATGATAAAAGTGACCAAAAGTTATGCAAAAATTTATTCTTCAGAGAGAAATATGGAGAGGTAGTCAGCGAAAGAAAACAAAATTTTTCATAGAGGATTTCAAACTTACATTTACTTCGAATGCCGCCAGTCATACTCACCCTCTAATCTTCCAATGAATAATTCAAACCATGTCCACCCTGCTGGGCAGTTCAAACAATTGTGAAACCGTACGAATCTCCTTGGCGTCATCGTCCCACTCAAGTAAGGTCATCTGTTGTTGACTGTCTTGTTTCAAATTTGCATGATTTATTTCACATTAGAAGTCACCCAAAAGTCAGCACCGAATAAGAAGAGCGAAACGTCTCCAAGGTCTTCAAAACAGTTTGAAGAGCTTGGAGCCAACGAATTTCCATTTCGTTTGTTATGAGTTGTAAGTCGTGCTTAACAGTAGTTACAATATTACATGCTATAGAGGTGATTAAATTAAGATCAAAGCACCGTTTATGTACCATACAATTTGTATGTTAATTATTGTCGTGTTGTCATCACATCATAATTTACACAAATTTATGCACTTAGAAAAGAAGTTTATTTCGCTCTTACAAATTTAAGTATTCCCGCTGGCTTAATTTGCAACCACCATGCATAAAGAAAGGTGATGCAAGAATGCTCCACCAACAAACATATATAATTTGAATAAAATTATGAGCCTCATTTTTCGTTGTACTACTCCGACCACTCTTGAAGGAAACTAAGAAGCAAGCATCGGGTGTACGAGTCTTTCGATGCCTTTTCTACTTCGTTGCAAACCATTCCACGAAGCAGACCGCACTCTCTAGCGTTTGGCAAGCTCTTAGAAAATCTCAGAAGCACTTCTCTACACAAAGATGCCCATGGGAGCGAATGGACTTATGAAAATTAACGACTGAGCTCTGCACCAACGAATTCAAAACTCTCGTAACAAACTTATTATTGATATTTATGGTATTTTGCTTTGAAAGGTAAACTAAAAGTAAACTATCTACCTCTGTAGTAAAATTAAAATAATTTTTATCTGCGTATTTTTTTTTCATAATACAAAATAGTGGCTTATAATCACCCATCATAACTATGTAGATACAGCTCGGAATGTTTCTTTGCCAATGCTTATTTGATATTCTGTAGATATTTACTAAGCTCTCAACATCGATTTACTCTGCAATTTACCATCTCATATTGCAGTCGGCTTGAGCTGTCGCTTGTGGTATCCAATCACGACAACAATAATGAAGATTAATTGCTGGAAGGGGACAAGCAGCTGAAGAGTAGAATGGTGGTATTCGCGTAGCGGTTTTTCTTTGATTTACTCGCAAGTTTTTTTCTTTAACTTGAGGTATAAGAACTTGAGGTCTTCTGCTGCATTCCACTTTATCAAAAGTATGTGCGTTTGCGTTTGCACGCAAGCAAAAGCATATGTGCAAAACATAAAAATAAAAAAAAAACTATCAGGCGCAAAGCAATAGCAAAGCGTCCGTCAAACACTAATGAAGTGAGCGCTCATGGTGCTATCACAAGCATTTAGTCAGTACGGAAGGCAACAGAAGGCGAAAGGAGCACTCTTTTAACGACACCTCCATTCTGTTCGATCAATATTGTAAGAGACGAGCTGCATTCGAGTTGTTTGCAGCGAAATGGAAAAAACAAACTGAAAACCATGCGAACGAAACTCAAGGACAACAGCATGATTCTTTGCCTGAAGATCCTAGCATAGCTTTTTTTCAGCAGTGCATCATCTTCTTGGATGTGGCTGCTTTCAGTATGAAGAAATTCTACCATCGTTGCGCTGAGATGACGTAATCTTTTTCTTTCCCGAGGTAGTTCAGCTTCCTTTCTGTTCCTTACTATCTTTGACGAAGACGGAACATCGTCTGCTCCAAGAGTATGCACTGGATGAATGTGCTCATCACTGGAAATAGTCTTTCGGTGGTATGCATTCCCACAGTTCAATTCCATCGCATGACGCTACGCTTCTCGTATGTTCGCTTTTTGGGTGGCTCCGAGTGTTGAGTGAACCTTTGTGAACACACGCCTCGTTTAGCCCACATACACGTTGTTAATGCTTCGTTTGCACTGAAATTCTTACTTCTACAGATCCACAGGCGTGGCACTTGACGGTTTCTCCCAGCATAACAACTAATCACATCGGTACTAATTGAAATAGATGAACCACCCCACGCTAAAGCGGCCGCTTATAGAGGATAGTCGGATGGAATGATGAACGTGCTTCTGGTACTACTTTAATAAGCGCTCTTATCGGCACGAATCAGGCGTGGTTTGTTATCGCTGCTTGTTATGATTTATTGCAACAACCATTGGCTTTCGAAATGGGACTTGATTAAGTACGTAATTAGATCAATCGAAACATATGTTTGTTCATCGTGCTGTACAAATGTAACATAGAAGAAGGTATCTCAAATATATATTCTGCTAGTAAATTTAGTATCTATAACAATTTCATTCAGTTAGCTGCTGTTTCATCTTAATGGAGACGCGTAATACTTCTTTACCAAATGGAGGTGCCTGGTACTTGATTATCTAATGGAGGCACCTGGTATTTCATAAGCTTATGGGGCCGCCTGGTTGTTTATGTTGCTGGCGTTATCACAATTCGATGCAAAATATTTTTCTTGGGATAAAATAACAATCATAATGACAAACTTAGGCTTTTGGCAACATACATGTTTGGAAAATGTTCGTTGTAACAAAAAAATAATCCGACTAACATGGCCTCAAGTTGAATCAAATTAAAATCTTAAATTTTAGTATATTTTCGAAAATGGTTTTCATGTGGAAAAGGTTATATAATATTCATCTTCAACATTGAGCCATGGATACCATTTTCATCTCCTTCATTGTTTATGATGCCGCAAGCTGTTCCGCAGTATCTATATCTAATCACGGCGTTGCCCAAAACCACATCCCTAATATTGACGCTTTCCACCCACAAATCCTAAAACCAAGCTTCTTTATTTACCTCTCTTGAGTGGGTAACGTTGGACTCCGTAGTAACTGATTTTAGCTAACAAGTTCACCAACTCGTTATTGAGTTGCGGTATTTAGAAGATTGCGCCCATAGATGCATAGAGCATAGATGAACGTTTGAACGTTAGATGAGTTTTTCCACTGACGTATGTTTTGGAAGTGTTTTTCCCTGTTGGTTTTCACTCCCACATAACGATACAGCTTTACAGGGTTAAAGTAAGAGCGATACGCTTATTAATTTAATATTAAATTTATTTTTAAGTATGGATGAAGTCATCTTTTTCAGAAATTGAACTTCACGTTACCATAGAAAAATCTAACTCAACACTATTCTTTATCATAAGTAGAATTAAAAATAAAAAGCCAGGTTTAAAACTTCGCATGATTACAACTATTGTCATCAGATTAATTTTAAACTCTGGAACTGTGTAAAAACACAAGCATTGAAATGGCTTTCTAACGCTCTTACCATATTCCGCTACATATTTTTCTCATACACATTTTTTATAGACAAACTTAATGAAATTATTCATGCAGGTCTTTTTTTCTGGCTCCAAAAATTTTTTCTTCTCCCTCGTAGAAGGTATTTTAAAAGACGGTGGAGTTATCCTTCATGTCCACTGTTTTCGGTCGTGCTGCTCTTTAATTGCTCAGTACTAACGAAATTAATCGTCACCAGTCGAGTTTGCTAGAGGAATCATTCTTGGACCATGAAAAGCTTGTTCTCCACTTGGCCCACTTGCTTAATAGCACCCCAAATACGAACCCGAACTCTGAAGAGGGTTCACTAGATCTCACGGTAGTCGGCGGACGAACCAAAGAAAATAAAATTCAAAGAATCAGAAGAAATTTAAAAAAATTTAGGTTCAAAGAAATAGAAATCGGTTATAGGTGAGAGGAAGAAATTCATTGCTGGGCTTAGACAACACAGTGTTCGCTACCTGGAGCGCTTTCGGGAAAGTTTTTAATTATAATGACTCTAACACATTTACCAATGGCGCGATTATAATCATTTTTTATCCCTTTTGGTCTTCCCATAATTTTTTTTGCAAAACCCATAGCCATTCTGGTTATTTCTTGCCCGCTCAAAGACATTTAATGAGCAATCATAATTTCGAGATGAGTCTTGTGGAAAAAAGCAGAGACAAGTGCTTATGAAACGTTTGCAATTTAAAATAAATAAATATGACTGTGTCATGCGATGAATTGCAAATTGTTCGTAATTATTCAACGTAATAAAAAGCACGTAACGTAACCCGTAAAGTAAGAATGAAGCATGTCATCTTGGTTCTCATATCCCAACATAATTTTAAAAAAAACTAAATGCCCTGGGAATATTAGATTGTTATGAAAAGAGAATGTAAATGTTTAAAATATTCCATCATGGTTTCGAAATATTACAAACATCGAGAGAACAACATTAATTCACGACTAAATTTCACCGTGTTTCCCAAGAAAAAAAACACAATTTTGACATCAATTCCTCGTTCTCGACTGGTTCCAACGGGACAAACGTTTAAAGACTGCCGTTAAATAATTCATAGCGTTCATCCACCGAGGCTAGCTTTCACAACCATCCAGAACCGGTTTCAGAAAAAAACGGACCAGGAATAGCTTCAACACTGTAGAGTACTCGCCTTTGCGGAAGAACAACAGAGTGTTTGATTGTGAATTCATTTTTCATCGCCGCGTCATTGCGGCACCGGCTCAAAATTCGCTTTTGTTTTTGGCAGCAATTGCACAAAATAAAACATACAGCAATGCTTGCAAAAACTGAAGATAGCAAAACAATCCTGAACAGCTTATTTTCTGTTTCTGTTTTTGTTGGTAGTCCGTTCATCCCAAGACGGGCAATATCAACAAAGAATTGTGAAGTAAATTTCCACGCTAGCCAAATACCCCAATGGTTATTACAATATTGCATTGAAGAAATTATAGCTGATGTACTGTAGGAGCCCCTTAGCTTCGGTTTGGGAAAGCAGGTGATAAGGCAAGAGTAAAAGAAGCAATGAACGACTGTTGGGTCAAAAATGTAAACACAAACGAGCGCATTTGGTCATAATTTTTACTGTCTTATTGTTTTACACAATTTTTTACCGGATCCTCTCCTTCAATGTAGGATGGTAAGACCCAAGTCGTTGTTGCTGGTTTTCATCCGATTAATTTCGTGGTTCATGTTTCGTGGAACCTGAAATCAATTGAGAATGAAAATGTGTTTGAACAAATTTCCCCCGAACAAGCGATTTGAAATTTGGAATCCGTTCAAAATTCCAAGGATGTTAACAATCTGTTGTCATTTTGAAAACGTGTTTATTGTTTTATAGATACCCTTATCACTTTATTTTATGTTGTTGAATTTTCGTATTTAATCGATACTCCATATTCTGATCTAAGAAAAGCGTATAATTAGCTTTCTATGAACATTTCAGTTCTGATGAGTACATTCAAAATGATTCCTGATCGTAATATGGATAAAGATGCCTTATTTCAAATGTATAAGTTGGTTAAATAACTCCTTGAAAAATTCGAAGTCCTTCAAGGAAGTTTAGTTTTTTTATGTGTGTTACTCAGAACAACTGAGAGAAACCAATACTTGATTTGAAACCCTTGTGCTCGTATTTTTAGAAGATCAAATTTGAAAAATGTAATAAAATCTAATACAAGTTTAACGGTTGAACGATTATGTTCAGCCGAGCGACGCAAAAGTCTTCGGGGCGTGAACGAACTTGATCTTTTATGTCCCTTTTTTATGATGAGGTTCATTTGTTGGTGTGTAAAAACCAACCGGAAAGCAATTTTGTTACTTTATAGAAGGTTTTACATGGAAGATTGAAATTCTACTTGCAACGCTTGAGCTAATATGGGAACTATTGGATCCTTTCTTTATGTTAATTTCGTGTAGAAAATGTTTACCCCTTCTAACTTAACAATAGATGTAAAGAAACATAAAAATGTTGCGTTTATACCATTTGAAGGCAGACACAACGGCACACGTTTCAAAAATATGTCGCGACGGCAAGCAATCATTTTCTAGCCTGAAATTGAATCGATTCTTGATTCCTGAAGCCATAAAAAACAAAGTCAATTTCATTTGCATGTTAGTTCAAATAGATAAAATGATTTTTTCCAAGAGCCTGCATTAAGGAAACACATTTTGCTCTTTTGGCTGAGTTTAATGAACATCATCAGCAACCAAAGGGTCATGACTGAGAAATCAATTGCTGTGAATGTACTTTTACTCGCAGCCCAATCGTCAAAAAGCCACGCCTGTTGAAGTTGAGGTAAAATATCAAACTACCCTAGATACTACTAGATAGCAATGAAAATACTCAGCTTTTATTTCAAAGTACACGCTAACGCATTCAAACTAAAATAAATTATTCAGTAGCCAGGTCGCCACCAATTGCGCCTACCTAATGGTTCCAACTTAACCACCCGATATGAGTGCTCCTGGAAGGCGGTCACGTTAAAAATTATGCAACTGGCTGTTCCAGCACAAATGATACGAAATTCCGCAACCTTATGAGAGTCATTTAAGCTTCCAAACTACAAGACTCAATTCTAGTTTATCGTTTTATTCATTTCGTTGAAAGCACATGGAAATAGTGACTGGAAAAATGTGTGCTTTTTTGCGGAGAAAATTGAGTATCTTCATTTTTATGCATAATTTAAGGACTCGTACAAGCAAATTAAACGGATTTACTATTGCATATGCCTGCATGTTATGTTTTTTGTTAAGTATAATATTCGGTAATAACGTTTTTCTCAAAATCATTGGTATGTTTTAATTTTTTGATGAAATCTTTCTATTTGAAAACGTATTCGACCAATAAAACATAGAGGAAGTAAAAGCTCTCCTAGCTTCCAAGTGTCAAACAAAGTTTTGAAGGACAAATTGTTGTGATTTCAATGAAACTTTCCTACCTTTCTCTAACGCGCACAACCAATCTCCTTTATTGTTTTCCGGCAACTTCACTGCTATTCATGATACTAAAGCACTAGCATAGAAAGAAATAGTGCCAAAAGTCACATCAAATTATATTGGTGTACGAGACAGGATTGTTTTCATTGCCGTTTTCCCATCGTGAAAACTTTAACACAACAAAAAAACTGTGACATTCAACGTCCTCAGAAATCGAAGCGCAGTAAGATTCCAATTCTACTGCTGCCGAAACTATAAGAAAAGTCACGAATTCTTCGGTTAGAAGGAAGACATTCTTTTTGGCTTGCTCATGATTGAACATATCTTTTGAATTGAGATTCTAATCATTCTCTTCGTAGTTCACAATTAAATACAATTATTGTAGCTAAATATTTTACAGGTTGTTTTTATCAAGCTAAATTGAAATTATATGTTTTAAAACCAAGTCAAAACAAATCAATCACAAGTCAATAACCTCAACTTATTTTTTTTATTTTGTGCACTGACAAATTTGCAGATCATTAAGGGTTATCTTGATATCGTAAACCAACCCTTTTAATACGTTTGT
The DNA here is from genome assembly GCF_943734705.1 of Anopheles coustani. Taxonomy (NCBI): domain Eukaryota; kingdom Metazoa; phylum Arthropoda; class Insecta; order Diptera; family Culicidae; genus Anopheles; species Anopheles coustani. The sequence continues at coordinate 41,954,633 of NC_071288.1, read as the reverse complement.
TAAATTCCATTTAAATAACCATTTCTGTCACATAATCCCATCCTCACGATTTAGTTTCGTCTGGTGAAAAAATTCACAAAAGCTATGTCTGGTCTTCATGAACCTTCATAAATTGGAATGTCTGCCCAAAACCAGATCTTAAAAAACAATTGTGCCAGAATTTAAACACCAACAGGAGAAAAGCCGGGTTTAAAGGTCACTCAAAGTGTATTTTTGTTCTTCCAAGTGCCAAGTCAAACGTAAACCATCAACAACATTTCTCTTCTCACGCAGTGGATTTGCAAGAACACCAGGGTTTAGATTCCACGCCTGGGGAGCAATTCTTTTTTCGAAATCCGTTAACGGCTAGGTAAAGCTGTGGCGACCAAAGCCCGGCTCGCCTCAACGGTACCTTTGGCCAACCGCCGCCGAGTTATGGGGCAAAACCCCGAGCAAACCACAATTTATGTGCGAAGAAACTGGCAAAAGTTTTGAATTGCTTGGACGCACAGAGCAGCCATTTCAGTCCGGCTCATTCGCATCTACCTTCCGTCTGGCCAGTTGCCCAGGATCGTTTTGTTTTTCTTCGCATCGCCACGTCCGTGGTTCGATCGCGAAAGTTCACGTGTTTGGTCGTGTCTTTGGCGTCGCAGCACGTGGCATCGATAGCTCATTTGAGACCCCTATGGCTGGGGGTCGCATAATTTCTTAATTATGAAACAACAGCACCGGAATAAATGTTTTTTTCCTCCCCATTGTTGAGGGCGACAATGAAGTGGTGGCCTCACGTTCCGGCTGTTTACCAAACGGCATCAGGGAGTTGCACGCATACACCCAAAGACACACTCCAAATCACCCGGGGAGGCTCATAAATATGCGGACGGACTAATATTGGGCTGCGAGATAATGTTGCACAGTCAGGCGAGGCACAAGAAAGCATGTGGTGCGAATAAATTTGCTCAACGGATAACTGCACTGTGAGTGAAAGACAAAGTTGACAAACAATCGTTTCAGGATGCTTAAATGTGTGTGCAAACAAATTTTCTTTTCATTAAATTTTTTTTAATAATTTTCGAAAATATTTGAAAATTTTTAACACCTTCGATCAGCCTCGAATTTATGTTATCACCACTAGTCCATAGTTATCTAGGATTGCTATGACGTTTGTCCGGCAATCTGATTCAATTCAACTAGTGTGCAGTGTCGTCTAGGTTAACCGCCAATTTCGAAAGAGCACCAGTCAATCAATACCGTTTATATTCCTACCGCTTTTTTGGTCAGATTCGATGAAACATATTTCCCAAGATACGCCACAGCGGCCGCTCTACCCTGCCACTACCTTACCCGTTTCCTGTGTGTCAATATAATCAACCTATCGTCTGCACAAGTTTCTGTTTGATTGACTTAAAACCATCTCGAGCATCAACAGGACATCCATAGCGCAACAACCCGAGGGCTCATGTCGGTTAGTTTAATTGAAACATCAACTAGAAGCAGATGGTTCATTAAAGCCATCATTCTAATAGGATTTTGACACCGTTTGACATAGAGCACACACATACACCAAAGGCTCGGAACAAATCGTTATCTTGATTTACACAGCACCGAGAGGCTTATGCTTATTGCTCATTTTTCTGGGAATATTAAACCGATTATCCCGTTTCTTCGGTTATGTGTATATAAGCGGAACGAAGGTCAATTAAGAACTTGCTTATTTATCTTATCGGAGATCTTCTGTTTCGTGAAATTGTTTTTCAATTATTTGTACTAAACAACTACATTAGTTGTAGTAAATTGTTATGTTGGAGTCTCTAATCCTGAAAATTAAATTTTTATGTTCAACAATCTTTATGGATTGTTCAACACCGGGCTACTAAAAATCTAGTTCATACGAACAGAGTATTAACACAGTGAAGTGTATTTGACATTTGTTATGCGCTCACTGTCAAAGGAGTGTTTCAATTAGGGAATGAAATGGAAACATGATCAATCGGAATAGCATAGCTTTGTGACATGGCTTCACTTTTTTTGGTCATTTACAATACGCATGTTTCAACAAGCTATGATCTCCGGATAAGTTGCTGCTATAGTATCGATGACTTTTTGCTTGAGCCAACATAAAATTAGTACAAACAAACAAAACATGCTCGGACTACCCTAAAGTCAAACATCTTCCCTAACGTCTGAAGATGCAAACGACGACAAAAGATGTAAACGAAACCGTTTCAGGCCTGCCAGGACTTCCATGACTGAACGGTCTCGGTTCGTACGGTGCCATTGTACACTGATTTCACCAAGTCAAATACAAGCGTGAAGGAAATGGATGCAAAACGTTTACCATTGCTGTATTCCCACTACCGCATACGGAACCGGGAGCGGTTTGTTCACGGAATAGTAAATGAACCGTAGATGCGTTGTTGTTTCCCTGGACTCCCTCCGGAGTGCTGTTTGTTTTGGCTCCCGGATGCTTCGATGCTGAATGCTGTCAAGCGCACCGATGGTCAGGAAGATGCACAAGCTTGTATCAATTCCAGTCTCGTCCTTTGGAGCCGTGTTGTACGCTGAATGTGATATTTCTAGGAGTTTTGCTCATCCTTATAGTAGACGAATGAAACAAACGGCAGCTCAACAGAGGGCACGACGGAAAAGCAACAACTGTCATGATTGAACTTCAAACCGGGCACAAATTTGGATCACTTTAAAGCCACCAACTTATCACTAGTTTAGCTGCAAATAAAAGTAAGCTTTAAGGAATTTATAGTAACGTGTAAGAATTTAAACAACGCAGCGTTAATATCTTTAGACTTTGCAATAACCATCAAGAGAATTATATGTTTAGCATGCGTATTACGTTGCGCAGCGTTGCACTCTGTCGACATGTTTCTCTAAAACCAAACCCATAACAATGCTTTACAATTTATCAGACCGGCTCATGGACCGCGTCTGTGATGAGATAAAATAAAACCAAAACATCCTAACCGTAACACTCACGTTACACTGGTACGGAGTCTGTGTCCACTCTAGTGCTTTCTTCTCCTGCCTGCTAGAGCGGATGGCACGAAAAAGTGTGAATGATCGTCCTAAGCTGAAATCGCGCACATATGCTTTGATGGTTTATTGTTTGGGAAAATTTTTATTTATTGCCACCGAAATCGGTGCACCGCACTTTACGGCATCGATTATCATTGATCGTTACAATTAACAAAATGCCACGCGCGTTTCAAGCGCCCTATGGTTTGAGGCAAATAATTTGAAACGTTTGGGCATTAAAAATAAAAATTTTCTTCTGTGCAGCCTCTCTTGCGAAACGAAACGGATTCTTAAGTTATAAGTGACTCTTCGTTCCAATAGAGAAAAATATGTTAAAAGCCCAACGTAATTAATTTGCTCTGAGGTATGATCTGGTGTGTGATCTTGATTTGTTTACATTTCTAATTATCTTTTTCTAAGCTGTACTGGAAATCTTTCGAAGAGCAAATTTATTTCTGAAAGTAAAAATCAACTTAAAAAAATTATAATTTTAAGATTTATTTTTATTGTCCAACTATCTCGTCTGAATTTCGTTAGCTAAAGTTACATTTCAATTATTGAAGTTAAGATAGTGTAGTGATTCTGTAGAACCTATATTATCAATTTCCTGAAGATTATGCAGAGCTTAGAGAAAAGTTCTTCACTGATGACTTACTAAGAGAACTTTGAAGTAAAACAAGAACTTTTCTTATCTTAAATTCCAATCAACACATATTTAACTTGTCTAACGCAAGGTATAGCATAAATAACACGCTTATTAAATATAGGATTTAAATGACTACGTGCAGAACGCAATCTTGTTCGCGGTACTTCCGAAGACAGTCAAAATTGTATCTATTACCAACTTTAAGCGAAATAACGAGCTCCTGCCAGTCAGGGCACGTTACAATCTCCCACTGGAGCTAACAAAGCCCGCGGTTCGTCCATCACTGTGATACAAACCATAATGCCTTCGTACTGGTCAGTGAATCAAAGTTCCTCGCTGCCTCAGGAGGCAACATTTTCTCACCTGGATGGTAGCTGGATGAAAATCGAGTAAAGGTCGGCTTGGTCGTCTTGCTTCTCGGAATGAGCGTTCGGTAACGCAGAAATTTACTGCGGTAAACTATTTGGTCAATGAGCACATTAACGCCAAGCAAGGCTAATAACGGGTCTTGGAGGAGTTTGTTCGACTGAAATAAGTTGTTTTGTTGAACTGGTTTGAAAACAATTTTTCGATCGAAGCGTTATTCAAAAAAACAGAAAAAAAATTTACGACGAAAGTAGGCAGTTGATCAAATTAAGTTAATTATTGTACTTCTTCACTGCGTCTTATCGAAACAAATTATCTAAATTTAAATTTAATTTTAGTATCAATCTAAACTTAATATGAGTCCGATTAGCATAAAACATTATTGTGAGTTCATATGCTGCCATATTAACTCACAATAATGTTTTATACTAATCGGACCTAAAATATCGTTTCATGAACTAATTTGCAGCCGTCTTTAGATAACCTTATTTTAATAATAAACGTTCGATGTCAGTTGAACCAAATTGTTCAACTTAACAGACACTGTAATAAATTTGTAGAATGAAATAAAATAAAAATACTTTAACTACTTACTTCTCACGCTTACTAAAAATAATTACTGATACAAATACACAATTATTCGAGGAAAAGTGAATCATTTCAGTTTAATCGAAGGTACGTCCAACAACTTGGACTAATAAGCAGCCTTCAAACATCTTTTCAGCAAGGTTTAGCGTCCAGTTAAAGGTGAACCTCATCGTCTGATAAATCATTATGGTAAACCATGCGCTGTGAAATACCCCTCCCAACGCTGAACTCCCGAATGCACCAGGTTCATCCCGAATGCACCAGATGAATCTTTGCTCCATCAGATTCATCGCCGATCACGCTTTTTACCTTCGATGAGCTCCAGTCATCACGCGGCCAAGGAAAACTGCATGCTATCTCTAACCACCCACGGCCATTCTCTATCGACGTCATTGTCAAGCACACACGCATGACAACACACAGGCTTCGACACGCTGGAGGCATCCCTGCGATCGACATTTTCCATTTTCATTTACGCCAGTTTTTTGCACAACATCAGCCTTTGCTGCTGTCAGCCGATGACAAACAATGACAAGAAATTGCCCACGGCTTTCATGTTCAATTTAATGAATACCGGAAACTTCAGGCATCGCTAGTGACCTGTGGAATGCGCTCCGACGTGCAAGTATTTTAAGCCATCATTAATTTTATTGATACCAATAAAATCAATTCCATTGAAAGTTTCACAGATCACAAAAGAGTGTGCGAACATTATTGTTGTTTTAAACGGTTGTTTAATCATTTATAAAATAAATACTTACCAACTTAAGTTAAAAAGAAGTTATCTTTATGTTTGACATTCGCTAGATATACCACGCACAGCTGCGGCATTACATGAGTAATTAATCTTAAAGGCATCAGAACGTATCCACTTTATTTGATTAAATCGGTCATCTCTTGTTAGGCGTAACTGTCTCGCCCGGAACGGCGGAAATCGTTTTACAGTTAACTTGAATATTCCATCATACCAAACAACGCATCTCGGCAGTCAGTTGGATTCCAAGCCCGAGGCATGCAAATCAAATAAGTAAATAGTTGAATTAAATAAGTGAGGAATGCTTGATTGGCTGCAGATGCTTCACCCATCGCTCGGTGACCAATCGAGATAGAATAAGAGTTGATCTAGCCTGTCTGTAAACTTCTAACATCCATGCACGACAAAAGGAAGACTGCAATAAATTAAGCACTCCTTCTGGTGGCAATGCGGATCGATTGCACGAACATGAAAATAAACAATATGTCCAACGAGCATCTCTTTCATCAGCTTCTGAGTATGAAACCTGTTCAATTTGACACAAGCTCGCTGTAACGATTTCATTCTCTAAAAGGAAAGGATACAAAATAAATCTTCAACACTTTGATAACACGGATTTTTACCAAGCATATCTATTCTTCGCTAGAAATCGAATGTCCTACTTCTTTTCTGTGTCACAATGACGTTGACAAATGTTGCATTGTACCAGACGCATTGGTTGCTGTTGCACACTGCCAACCTTGTGCTGACTGAGAGCTGCTGGCTCAGAAATAAGTTACGAAATCAGAGAATGAAAATTTATTGATTCTTCTCAATGCATCAGAGAATATGTGTCGTGAAAGTGTTAGGAGGAATGTAAGTAAAATCTTTCTTTGCTTTTCAATAATATGTAGCTTTTCTCAGCATACTCAATCATGATGAAAACATGTTTGTACATTCTTGATTTTACATACTAAGTATGCAACATGTTTTCCTTAAATTGTTTTTCGTAGTTAACACCACAAATAAATTATTTTTGATAAAAATTCATTGCATCAACTATCCTTCATATGCCGTCTTAAGGGGATGTTTCTCAATTCACTTCTAAACTTTGTAATTGACAGTACCGAATCTTCAAATTGAATTCAACACGGTAATTAATCTTGTTTAATTTTAAAACCTTCCCGTCTCGGCAAATTGATTCAGACCTATTAATAAAGTGGCATTGGCAGAAATGGTAGCCTGAATTATGTAGGTAATTTACGATGCGCACAACTTCTCTTTAAACAATCATTTACAGCGTAGCTGTCAGCAGAATTGATGTTCGACTGCTCAATAACAGGGTTTTTATTTAATAAACCGACGCATTTCGTTTATTAATTATCTCACTAAAGTTTTTTTTACTCAGACTTTGAACATCATTCGGTGGTGTTTTGATGAAGTTGAGATAGCGATGGAAACTTTTTCGAATTTTGCCATGAACTTACGAATCAACGAAGTGATTCCAGTCAACAGCATACAAATCAGTGATAAAGCAGCGTTGACTTCAAGTAAAATAGTAATTCGTACCACTTATTGAGCATTTTGAAAGGAACGTACATAACTATACAAAGATAAATAATCGATCATCAGCATACATTCCGAAGATGTACAAGATTAATTAAAAGTTAGAATGTGTTAATGCACACTGCATGTTACGGGTATCAAATGCACCAAGTAGCTTCAAATACAAAACATGACTAAAGCAACATGCTGCTTTGACATTCGTTTTCGTATGCATGCGGGAAAAATCCTTCCTAGTCATCATACCTGGTGCCATGACGTGATGTGATCCTGTCGTGGAAGAATGCTCATCATAACTGATTATCCCAGTTCGAAAAGTTCGTTGATAGCATCACCTTACCGTCCGAGGCAAGGATGTTCCGTCAGCCGTGTTTGAGCCTTAGATCTTGTTAGTTACCCGACATGTGGTCATGTCTCCAACGCTGTCGATGGCATCATGGAAATTGCGAAAAGTGTTGCTCCAATCGGCTGACACAGCGTCATCCGCAAATCATTCCCGCTCATCATGTCACCGGCGTTAAGATGACGGAAACCCATTAATCTGGCCTCTCGCACAGATTTTCTCACACCGACTGGAGGCTGTTGTTTGGATGAACCTGTGACAAGCTCATCGTCGCCACAATCATCGGATTAAAAACACCTGGCACTAGTTGCTCCCGGATGCTGCTTCAGCCGTCAATCAATCGAGGTCAAATGAAGACTGGTCGACATTGGAGTCCTCTGCTCGCCGAACTTGTTGTGCGGGACAAGTTGTTTGACTCATCCATACTTTATACCGGTAGCCAGCTAGCGCAAAGCTCTTGTGGGGCTTCTTATACGACTGAAACCAGCAGCTTCAACGTTTTTCCTTCGACAGTTTCAAAAAAGGCGGAAAAAGCGAAATCTTTAAAGTCAAAAGTTTGCCAACTTAAAACAGGCAAACCCCCTTCCCCATCAAGGGCTGTATTTATGTTTCCTATGTCTTTTAAACAAGAATCAACCATGCAAACTAAATAATCCACAGCGCATAACATACCGCTAAAACATGTACACATATAACACAAATTATCCTATATAATAATTTTCCTTCCGAGGGTCGACCATGGCCCAACAAACACGCGCGCGAAAAGTAACCCTTATTCGATCGAAGTC